>NC_092631.1:82116066-82223179 GCF_039555335.1 Amphiura filiformis
TTCCCATTATTGTATCATAAATGTTTGATGGATTTTTGTAAGCAAAATGAGATAAGCATTTTAAATAACAATGCATTCATATATCTTCTTTATGAAGAGAGTTTTTAAAGTTCAGTTTAAATTTGAATATGTTGAAACGGAAATATAGATAAAACATTTACTATTAAAAAACATTCAGTTTTGTTTTAATTGTGTAATTTAATTATACAGGGATGCAACATTTACAGGCTCTAATAATTGTTGTACCTTCACTATCATTTATAATATTGTATGTTGTTGTTCATTTTTGATAGAAAATAAATAAAGTTGATTGATTGATTGATTGAATATTCCCATTCCCTTTAAAGTTCATTTCATAGGACGAATGTAACCCACTTATAATAATTCAGATAAAAAAATATAGGTAATGTAAATTCCCATCGGAGTATCTTGTTTCATTTAAGGGTATTCGAAATAATTCACAAGCTTTTTGTAGTGCGATAGAAAGAAACTGATGCATTATTGAAGACACATCAAATCAAAATTATAGACTTTTATGTCTTCGTATGAAGAAGAAAGAAAAATATTCATAAAGAACTGTCAAGTACATTAACAAAGTAAATCTTGCCGTGTAGAGTTTGCCTTTGGCTTTGATTGAACTTTATAATAGAAAGAATCAAAAACGTGTTACAATATCCGGTGCACATTTTAAAATTGCAAATACATGATCAAAGGAGACCCGAAATTCATAGTCAAACAAGGAAGGATCACTCAACCATTGTAGTAGCTGAACAAATGTTGAAATGCTATATCGTGATAACAACCAAAACCTATTTTGTAAATAGTCTGCTGCGACGCAAACTATGGCGGACCCTATCGAATAGATGAATAATAAACTGATAATGAGAAGACTTGCATGAGCAACATAATATCGCAATAATGTAAACTTTGCAATGTTATTTTTTATTGTGATTTGTCACGAGGATTTCAGGTGTTGTACGCATAGCTTTCAGAAATCCTCACTTCCTGAATTCTGATCCTATGTAAGTAGTTTAAATTATCATCTTTAATTCATATAAACAATTATTTTGACCGTTCTAAATATAGATATAACTTCTCTAATTTTCTCGTTGGTTTCTATTCACATTTGTATCCTCTTGGATCCATCTGTTTTTGATGTAGCCAACTTCTCATTGAAAATCTTAAATGTCAAGAGCAGCTATACCAACTTACCACTTTTCTTCATTCCTATTTTGCACATCTTTAAGGTCATTGTTAATCGACACGAATGGGGCATCCGAATATTGAAAGAGTAGAACATTTTGTCTCCTTGAGTATATTATACGACAAATTCCGTTTGCAGAAACAAAGCAAAAGATAGATGCGGTATTTGCAGTCAGGACATTTAGAGTGTCAAAACCCCTTCCTTTAATAACATTTGAGCTACCATGTCTCTGCCGTCTAATTTCGACTTGTCTTTTCTTGCTTGATATGATAAATGGTTGAAGGATATGTCAAAATATCACTTGACTGTTTTACCGTTGTATATGACAGTAGTCTAGAAATCATACGATTTATTCAACCCTTGCATTACAGTAAAATGTTTTCAAATTAAGCGCACGAATAAGAATGACAATGAGGAATAAATAAATATTGGGATTTATAACACGGGCCTTATAAAACTAAAAATGCATCTCAAAAGTGTTGTTGTAAAACACAATATACATATAATTACACGGTGGTTGACCTGCAAGATTGTTATAGTAACCACATTGTGGGGAATCGAACCCGGGACACAGTGGTGATAGGCGATTGTTTGGATGTAACGGATAAGGTACCCGGCAAACACAAATGTTTTCGTTAGGTTACCAGAAAACGTTTAAATGTCGGGTTATATAAAGGACATATAAAGAGTATAAAACGTTTTCATAACACTCAAAAACATTTGATGATAACCTACTGGAAATATTCTAACATAATGTTATTGAAGTGTTGACAAAATATTTGGCAAAAATGTTTGCAAAAAAATATTTTACAATAACATTTTAAAATATTTTTAAAATATTGTTGTAGTGTGTTTCCATACAAAACGTTTTAAAACGTTTCCATGACCTTGATATAACCCGACATTAATGTTATTAAAACGTTTTTATGCAAACCAAAACCCAAAATATAACATGTTTAAAACGTTTTAAAAACATTTTTGTGTTTGCTGGGTAATGACCTTTATTTCTATTCATTTACCGCAGAAATAGTGCGATTAAAGGGAAAATGATTTAAATTATCAAAACTCGTAGTTAACATTCGTAGTTCGTAATAGACCATGCGAGATTAAGAACATAGAGCAATCTAGGATGCGTTAACAAAGTAATGGGGTAAAGATTCATTGTTTTAATTTAATTGATGTCGAGCACACAAGTGAAATATGCAATTATAATAATTAAAGCATGCAATAGAGAGCTTTTGGTTAAATGTGTACAAGCCTAACTTTTCTCCAGAAGAACGGAACAAGTTTCTTTCTTTTCTGCAGTCTTAATAATGCTTTACATTAGCTGCATTTATTTTTAGCTGTTTTTAAGTTAATTGCATCATTTCTAACACACTGTCAATGCAGTTTACGTCCCGTTCCTGAATTCCATGTGTAAATTCCAATGTACATTCGTACCATCACGACCGTGGGACCAAACATTCTAGTGTAAACTTAATTTTGACCATTTGAATTTGACTTAAAACTGGGCTACATTTTTTAAAATTATTTTTAAACAATATATTTACCAAATATTCTTAGACAAAAGACAATTTCGAGAAATGGGGTAAAGTTGTTTCTGGACATCATTGTATATTGATAATTATAATGTTTCTGTTTTATTTATTTATTTATTTATTTATTTATTTATTTATTTATTTATTTATTTATTTATTTATTTATTTTTTTTTTCATTTATTTTTTTTATTTTTTTTTTTTTGTTTTTGGAAATACTAAAAAAGTGCAGAAACTGGCATTTGGACGAGTTTAAAAGCTCATACCTTAGAAAATAAATGAGAAACATATATTTTTCTTTTCATTTTGATGCCAGATGCATTAAGTAGTGCTCAAAGGTGGAATCAAAGGTGGTTTCTGGAAAGGGGCTAACTTTGTTGTGTTGCAAAAGGACTTTCATCATCAAAAGTCATGCTATAAAAACAGTAACGAAGGCTAAAAAAGTTGTCCCAAATCTGACTATTTTGTTTGTTTCCAAAATAATTACACACAAAAAAACTCGTTTTTCTAAAATGTCAATAACAAGCTGATGTAAGCCCCTGGATGTTCGTTACCCATTATTTACGTTTTAATGCCTCGAACACATTATTGGCGTTAAAGGATAAGGCATTGCTCTTTATTATAGTACATTAGGATTAATTCCCATTACGGTTTGTTAGAGATAAAGTCAATTAGTCCTGACAACAAGGATGTACAGAGACACCAGCTGGGATTACTTTGTGTTTCAATCCAATTTGTCTACGAGCAAATGTGTCAAGTATTGTATTAGATCTGTCAAAGTGTGCTTGGAGGTAGAGAGAAACAGCGCAGTGTATCTCTAAAATAAATCACGAAGTTTGTTAACGAAGACATGGAAATTGCTGCAAAACTACAACCAGCAAGTCTGACTCAAATCTTTAAAAGTTTTTTCACGTCATCCGGGCATTTTATAGAGTAATGGTATTGAATTTCTACAGTTGTTTGTTATTTACCCCCAAACACTTCCACAGTTTAGCACTACTTTGGGGCTCTGTTGCTTTAGATGCTTTAGTATACTATCCAAAGAGGTTACGCGCTCGATTGAACACCTCGCGCTTTACTGCAAATGCATAGACTACTAGCCTGGCAATGTTATCCCTTGCTGGAAGCTGACAAAGAAAAGCTAAAATATATAGACAAAAAGCTAACATGTATATCAAAAAGCAAAGTATTTCAAAATATACAAATATTCGCGGACACGAAGTAACTAAAATAATAACCAATCTTTACAATCTATATCGACACTCATCGACACTCATAACTCCCATGTCTGTTCATTCTATATCGACTCTCATGTCGGTTTATTGCACAATATAAAAAGAAATATCTGTGCAAAACACAATTGATTTTTAGATACTGTTGAGACCCGTTTACAAAATAACAATAGTAATTGAGTTAGATTGTGTTTAAATATGTCAGCAAATAGCAAAACAATTCTCAGAAAGGTTGATTACGTCTGTTACTCATCTCTGCTACTTGTTACTGATGGAGACATGTAATTAATCGTGTAATCTTACAAATACGTAATTTAAACTTTAAATCAGGTTGCGTTTAAAGGCTCATTTAGTGATCCCAGCGAAAATAAAATTGTTTATAAATTGCCTAAAAGTGAAGAATAAGTCATTACAATAATGTCATTAAGTATTTTTGCTGTGAAACGTTTGGCAAAAAAAACGAAGAAAACAGCAATATTGACAAAGTTGTGGCCCATTTAAATCAATGTGGTTAGTTTCAGCACTAAAGTATAGAAATTGACAGATTCACACAAAATATTACATTTGGTCTTAAACCGTAGAACTACTGCGCCATATTTTGTATGACGAACTACGAAGAGGGGGGATGTTCCGACCCCCCCCCCCTTAATTTTCCATTCTAAACGTCATATACCCTTATATTTAGTACTAATGTATAGATATGGGTCTCCTCTATCTAGTCATATCAAAATAAGTACAAACATTCCCCACATAATGTGAAATGCTGGCTATGTACAACAGTATAGGCAAAATTGATTTTCTGCTAAAAATTCTACAAAAATGCGATTTTCACCGAATTTTCTCCTAAGTATAAAATGAAATGACTCTTTTCACCTAACTAACAAGTAATAAGTCAGTAGCTCTTGAAATAATTTCACAAGAGCAAATGAAAATCATTGGGACCTCGCCAACCCCCCGGTCATCTTTGATGGCCGGTCCTACCCCCGGTAAGGTGCTGGGGTAAACAATTAGCTTAGGTCGTTTGAGTGTAAACGCGTGCGTTTCTTATGACGGATAAACAATCTTAGGGGTTTGGTACAACCTTAACCACTAGCAGGCTATGTTAGCATACCTATATTAAATATCAGAGGCGCCAAAATTGGAATTTTGATGATTTTTACGATCCGCGTGATGAGCAAATCACGGAATGGGCCTTTAACAACCAAACACACTGTTTACTGCAAAACTAGACTACATCAAATATATTGGTCAACATGAAATCATAGGCCGCCTTCGATGAAATAGCATATTTACCCATGGCAACAACATGCTTTCAGTTTGTCGTAGGCAAAGGTCACTTTCGGGAAAGCTGGTCTGATATAAACCGATTTCTCATCTTGTTCATATAATCGGAATTGACTGTATAACAGGAATAAAGAAACTATACGTTTGGGAGCTATAAAAGCTGCTAATAAAAATGGCTGAAACTTTGAAGGGGGAGTAGTCACCCTTATAATTTTGAGAAGCCACAGTATGAAGGGCCTCAACCAGGGCCCTTTTAATATTTCCCTTATCATTTTGTAACACGGACTTCGAAAAGGGGAAGAGCGGGTTGTTGCAACTCCCCTAATTTTTAATTAAAATATCATATACCATTATATTTGATACCAATGTACAGCTATGGAACCTCTCTATCAAGTGATACCACAATAAGTACAAACATGCCCTTTAAATGTCGCTATGATGTCATGCTAATTTAGGAAAATTCTTGCTATGTACTTTTATTAGCAAAATTTATTTTCGGCTAAATATTCTACGAACATGCGATTTTCACTGAATTTTATGCTAAATATAAAAGGAAATGACTTTTTAACCTAACAAGTAAAATTTTAATTTAATTTTACAAGAGCGTAATGAAAATCATGGATTTACTGAAGAATTAAACAAATGGTGGGTCTCACCAACGCCCCCACCCTTCTATAATCATTTTTGATGACCGATGCTACACCGGGTAAGGTGTGGGGTAATTATATCACTGAGTGCAAAGGATGCATCTACGATTAGCGTAGTTCTTTTGGAGTTAAACCCGCACGTTTTTTTTCTATGACGGACACAAATTCTTAGGGGACCTATAGCTCCCTTTGTAATTCTAGGGCTAAAGTGGTATTGAATAGGATGCTAGCATTCCAAAAATCACAGGGACCCCACCCATTCGTAGTTCTAGGGCTAAAGTGGTATTGAATAGGATGTTAGCATTCCAAAAATCACAGGGACCCCACCCATTCGTAGTTCTATGGCTAAAGTGGTATTGAATAGGATGTTAGCATTCCAAAAATCATAGGGACCCCACCCATTCGTAGTTCTAGGGCTAAAGTGGTATTGAATAGGAGCTAGCATTCCAAAAATCATAGGGACCCCACATATTCGTAGTTCTAGGGCTAAAGTGGTATTGAATAGGATGTTAGCATTCCAAAAATCACAGGGGCCCCACCCATACGTAGTTCTAGGGCTAAAGTGGTACTGAATAGGATGTTAGCATTCCAAAAATCACAGGGGCCCCACCCATTCGTAGTTCTAGGGCTAAAGTGGTATTGAATAGGATGCTAGCATTCCAAAAATCATAGGGACCCCACATATTCGTAGTTCTAGGGCTAAAGTGGTATTGAATAGGAGCTAGCATTCCAAAAATCATAGGGACCCCACATATTCGTAGTTCTAGGGCTAAAGTGGTATTGAATAGGATGTTAGCATTCCAAAAATCACAAGGGCCCCACCCATACGTAGTTCTAGGGCTAAAGTGGTACTGAATAGGATGTTAGCATTCCAAAAATCACAGGGACCCCACCCATTCGTAGTTCTAGGGCTAAAGTGGTATTGAATAGGATGCTAGCATTCCAAAAATCATAGGGACCCCACATATTCGTAGTTCTAGGGCTAAAGTGGTACTGAATAGGATGTTAGCATTCCAAAAATCATAGGGGCCCACCCATTCGTAGTTCTAGGGCTAAAGTGGTACTGAATAGGATGTTAGCATTCCAAAAATCACAGGGACCCCACCCATTCGTAGTTCTAGGGCTAAAGTGGTATTGAATAGGATGCTAGCATTCCAAAAATCACGTAAATCATACTTGCGACTCACAAAATATTTGTGACCATACATCGTATGTTTATCTTATTAACTTGAAAATATATTAGACTTTATACATTTATACAGTTGCACTGTTATCAAGGGACCATTGCCATTATGTAAAGAGTTCAAGGGCTGCCGTGAGAGGAAACATAAAAGAGAATGAAGTAGATGTCTCCAGCTCTTTCTTCAAGCCATGTATTTTAAACAAATTACAACACGCTTGTCCGTGTCATTTTTCGTTTTCAAGGCGGTTGGCGCGGGCTTTATTTAATCTTTCTCTTGCTTAACCCGTAATATCTTGTTCCCAAAAGCGGAAAATGTGTAGACATGGTTGAAATGTACAACAATGTGCCACCAATAGTATTATCGTCTTTAAAAGGGCGTTGCACAATGTCGAATCTACACTTAAACACTGTGTTATACTTTGCTTCTAGTCCTCTATTTGTGAAAAATACTGTTGTGTGCTTTTCATATTTTATATGGGTAAATTGGCTCTGTTTTCTTTTTATTATTCACTATTTGTGTCTTTTTGGGGGACAGTATGTTGTAGGAAACGTTCTGCTATTACAAAACCCTTTGGATTAACATACTAATAATGTATGGATATGTATGTGTATCCTCTATACAATGTATCTGAATAAAAACAGGCCCATAGATTGACTTGTTTAAAATGGTAAAAATCAAATCACGTCTAATTGGGACTGTACAAATCTACTTATTTTTGAACATTTTTTCGAATGGGGCAATACATATTAACAATTAATTGATTCATTGCAGGAATGGAAGAACAAATTTACTTTACATTATAATAATAGTATGCTTGATGCAAACAAATTTTACATGATAATGATCTTTCTCAAATCATGTTTTGAGGATTTTTGCTAAAAGTCATTCTTTATGTGATATCAAATTTAGTGTCATTACATTTACAATCATTTCACCCAGTTTTTCAATCATCATCTAAACAGTCAGACACGTGTCTGATACTACAGTACCACATAAGCCGCTGTTAATGATAATGATTTTTTTGGTAACTCTAGTAGCATGTCGCTAGTCAACTGCCAGTTTAATCATTTAAGAACTTGTCCTTAATCGGAGAAGCACTACAATAATAGAATATGAAATTCAAATGCAAACATTAAATGACTTTGTAATGTTGTGATTTTCTAACACCTCTTCATCTGTGACAGGTGGTGCGTAAGCCTTGCTGAGATCGGCCGGAAAAGCTTATTAACAGAAGGAAATCAAGGAATCGAATTGATTTATGCATATTAAAGTATATCGTATTATTCGCAATTCTTTTATCCCAATAAAGATTTTATGACTACTTGCAGAGTGGTGCGTGGGCCTTTGAATTTACACAAGTTACATATTTAGTAGTTGACCTAAATGCATTTACAATCTGTATTATTTGTGTTATCACGGCTATATCTAATTACACAGTATTCTGTATATATACATCCCACGTTATACAAATATAGTTAGATAAAGTTATTGAAATTTAATACTAATAATACTAATTTAATATACATCTCGGTTCATGAAATATTTCCTTTAATTCGGTACTTAGGTGACGTCTATAAAACAATATAAACGTGTTATAGACGAAACGATGGAGATTGTAAACCACACATTTCAACATCCGATAGGTTAAGAAAAGCAAGCATTGTAAATGATAAGATAGCTTTCATATTACTTTTAAATCCCCTGTTTCCCACCGCGTCTTGTTTAAAATAAACAAACGAAGTAAGGACTGCCAAAATGCCTAAGACTAGTATATTTTACCAATATGATGAAGTTCAGCCGTATTCGCGTAAATCTCAAAGTCTTGTGTCTTCATAATGTTATTGGTAAACTTAGTACTTAAAATAATCGGAAAACAACCCTTCCAGAACCTTCAAGGACAGTATTATAACTAGGCCCAAAAACATTAGTATCAGGAGAAAATTATTTCCTTGAAGTTAATGTAAAAAGATATAAACAGGGTTTTAAATGTCTTGGCCTCTTCATATACAATCTGTTGAACGAGTGTGTATTTTAGCCTGGTGGGTACGACCAATCTGAATTTCCAGCAGGAATACAGTAATCAAAGCTTGACCATATGTTATACTCGACATGGCAATATAATCATAAAACAATCCCTGTTGTAACTTGTGGGGATCCTCGTATTACTAGCAAAGCATCTTCCTTTCTATCCCACAATTTAATCTATAGACTCCATAGAATTGAAACAAACACCTACGATTTGATTACAAGTACCTGAGACATACCCACGGCAACAAAGGAGTGTTGGCTGCGTTATGATGAGATAAAGCTACTCTCCACATTGTGCTTGAATAAACGCTCGGAGCTCGTAGGTGTCAAGAAACTGGATGCACAAGATCTTGGGACCTTTTTTATTTTGCTTTTATTACATTTGCTTGGGCACTGAAATAGGTCTGTCTTCTTTTTGCCTTCTCATCTTTCTCCCCTTCCATCGTTTATCGCTTTCTAAATCTACCAATACCAATTTATTACTTTAAATTAAAGTATGAATGGGATACTGAAACTCAGTCCAGACATAATTTTAAAAGGCTTCTGAATACCAATTGTCTTTGGAACAATAAATAGCAGTTGCAATCATTCATACTGAATAGTTCTGTTCATAATGTTGTCCCGCTAGTAAAATGAATTAAATTGACAAGTGCGCGCGAAAGTTACAATGTTGAATGGGGCGAAATTTAGATAATAATGCACTAGTGTTAAATGTTTTACAAGCCCAATAATTTACTAACGTTTCAGACGTTGATGGCATATGACGACCTTTGTTCAATTTGTCCCGGTATTTTAAACAAGGGGACAACTCAAAGTCAAATGCTAGTACCTATTACAATGAATCCAAAGGTCCAGGAAAATGAGGTGTCACTGGATCTGGAATAGATAATAAACGATTCCAAAGCAAAATATGAAATAAGTAATAGCACGTTCTGAATGTCAATAAAAATTAATAATGCTAACATCTTTATGAATGTTATATTTTATTTGGTTGGATTAAAAACGTGATCTAATTATTTTGATCCGAAAATATTACCATACAAAATAGTTCGGACTTTATTGAGTCCAGTAACAAAACCCGAATATAGCCTCCAAAGAAACGAAATGAGTTTACAACTCAATCAATCAGCGAGTGTCACGTTATGGGCCAGTGCGCATGTGCGCTGGTATTTTCATTTTTCTCTGGAAATCTGAATATGAAGACTTTAGTAATGACTGCCTGTGGAAGGGTAATCAAGTAGTCCTCCGGGATTCATCTCGAATGTTAATAAAACACTTAAATTGGGACAGGTAGTAATACTAATACTAGGCATAATATAAAGGCGACTTCTCCCTGATCATGTGTCTGAAATTCAAGGGAAATCTATTATCGTAATCACAATCCATTTTAGCTGGAGTATTTTGATCTGTGAAGGTATGTTATGTCTAACGTTTAGATTAGAAACGATAAGAGTATGAACGTGACTTGATTTGGTTCTAAACAAACACATTAAAGTTTGTCTTCAAAAACACCTATATCATCTGATCTTATGATCGTGAGTGAAGCAGTCATCCAGGTACGTCTGCCTTTAGAGGGTAAGCAGTATATTGAAAATATTTGCTGGGAATAAGTATATTTTCGTCTTGTCTCAATATTCGCAAAATTGGTGTCTTTACTGGGATCAGGAACTAGAGCATTATATGCCACAAGTTGCCCTAATTTTAAATGTATTTTTCATATGAATATTCAACGACTGTTTTAGGTATAAATGTTGTTATATTTTAATAAAAGGTGGTGGTTATTGTGATATGTAAACACTCAACACACTGTATAATACAATGAGTGAAAGGCTTAGTTCTTTCGTTGGCAAGAAGAGTTACTGTAAATGGTAGACTGAAACAGTTGCTAAGATCTAGAGTAACGGCTTTCTTTGATAAAGGCGTGCACGTCAAAGTAGAAATGACCATCAGAGATTGGTAGAATTAAGAGGTTGGCTGTCAGCATCCAGCCTCTTGACTAAAGAGAATATATTGTGGGCACATCATGATTGTTTACGCCCATATCAAAGAATGTTTTTACTTTAGATCAATATGCAAGATACTTCAGCCACCCATTAAAGGTAAATGTTCATCCTTTTGGTCAAATGTTCGTTTCAAAATTCGTTTCAACGATTCATTTTCTGTACTGAATGATGCTTGCATGGGTGACTGAGTGAACATGGACAGAAACGTAAAGGAAATGTCAAGTTATGCAAAGAAATGTTTTGAAAATTTATAGGGGGCTGCTAGTTCTTTTGAACCCTGTACATTGTAAATAATTATGTTGATGGATTACAAAAACTTTTTTTTAGGTTTGCATAGAAAATTAATCATGTAAAACTGGATCAAAACTGACTTCAGGAAATTGAATAAGCACTTCATTCCAGATTGCCCAAAACGAACTTTATTAGCATACCGCTTATAAAAATATTATCATCCAGGTATAGATTCTGTTTGTAATACGATCGGGTTTGTTATTGTACATTTTGACTGGACACATGTGAATCAACCGAAACAAAATATGTAGTTCAGATACATAGTGTGATCTAGGATATTATGACAACGAGAAGGTGACACGCACCAATAAGTGTATTAAAATAAATAGCTAGCAATGGTGATAATACGAGTGCTTTGTGATCTTATTCATAGCTATCCTCTAGATAATTGGACAGAAGGATGTTTTTTGACAGCAAGAATGACAGGTTATTACGAAGCAATTAGGCGAATTCTTCAAATATGATCGCCGACGGACTCTTTTTCCGTCGGCTTGACCTCCCTATCTAAAGACGTGTGTGAGGTGATCGTGAGTAAGGCATAAGGTGGCATTATTACAACCAGCTGTCAGCTATTTGATAAAGCAGGTTAGGAAAGCAAGATGTATCAAATGAATGGGAACAAATTATTCCCATTATTGTATCATAAATGTTGGATGAATTTTTGTAAGCAAAATGAGATCAGCATTTTAAATAACAATGAATTCATATGTCTTCTTTATGAAGAGAACTTGCTAAGATAAGGGAGGTTTATTGAAAAAGGTCCGATTACAAAAAGAAGAGTACCCGTAGACATGCCCTAGCATTAGCTTTCAAATTTCATGTGAGACCATTTTAACCATAATATTTAGCTTTTAGCTTAGAAGCATGTGTTTTAAAGTTCAGTTTAAATTTGAATATGTTAAAACGGAAATATAAGTAAAAACATTTACTGTTAAAAAAACATTCACTGTTTTGTTTTAATTGTGTAATTTAAGGGTATACGATGTATTGTTGGTCGAAGCAGCAACAAAAAAATGTAGTTCAGAGCATCTTGCGAATGCTAGTGAGCTTTAGCAAAAATTGCATTGGTCAATTCATAACGAGCGTGTAGAAGAATTCAAATATCACAGATATACTTTTGTAGGTCCTGTGGTTCTTGAGTTATGTTGTAAAGAGGGCTAAAACAGCAACACTTTTGTAAAACGTACATAACTCATTAACAACAATACATTAAGCAAGTTTTCAAAGCATATGATTTGTAGAATGAACTTTTGCAAAACACCAAAGTGTTATTTTCAATAATATATTGATTCAGATAATGAAAATTGATTTTTTTTGCCTGCTTCGACCAACAATACCTCGTAAACCCTTAATAATACAGGGGTACAACATTCACAGGCTCTAATAATCGTTTTACCTTCAACATCGTTTATGATATTGTATTTTGTTGTTCATTTTTGATAGAAAATAATTGTTTGATTGATTGAATATTCCCATTCCTTTAAAGTTCATTTCCTAGGACGAATGCAAACCCCTTATAATAATTCAGATAAAAAAATATAGGTGATTTAAATTCCCATCGGAGTGTCTTGTTTCATTTAAGGGTTTTCGAAATAATTCACACTTTTTTGTAGTGCGATAGAAAGAAACTGATGCATTATTGAAGACACATCAAATCAAAATTATAGACTTTTATGTCTTCGTATGAAGAAGAAAGAAAAAATATTCATAAAGAACTGTCAAGTACATTAACAAAGTAAATGTTGCCGTGTAGAGTTTGCCTTTGGCTTTGATTGAACTTTATAATAGAAATAATCAAAAACGTGTCACAATATCCGGTGCATATTTTAAAATTGCAAATACATGATCAAAGGAGACCCGAAATTCATAGTCAAACAAGGAAGGATCACTCAACCAGTGTAGTAGCTGAACAAATTTTGAAATGCTATATCGTGATAACAACCAAAACGTATTTTGTAATTTGTCTGCTGCTACGCAAGTTACGGCGGACCCTATCGAATAGTGTTTGTTTAGAACCAAATCAAGTCACGTTCATACTCTTATCGTTTCTAATCTAAACGTTAGACATAACATACCTTCACAGATCAAAATACTCCAGCTAAAATGGATTGTGATTACGATAATAGATTTCCCCTTGAATTTCAGACACATGATCAGGAGAAGTCGCCTTTATATTATGCCTAGTATTAGTATTACTACCTGTCCCAATTTAAGTGTTTTATTAACATTCGAGATGAATCCCGGAGGACTACTTGATTACCCTTCCACAGGCAGTCATTACTAAAGTCTTCATATTCAGATTTCCAGAGAAAAACGAAAATACCAGCGCACATGCGCACTGGCCCATAACGTGACACTCGCTGATTGATTGAGTTGTAAACTCATTTCGTTTCTTTGGAGGCTATATTCGGGTTTTGTTACTGGACTCAATAAAGTCCGAACTATTTTGTATGGTAATATTTTCGGATCAAAATAATTAGATCACGTTTTTAATCCAACCAAATAAAATATAACATTCATAAAGATGTTAGCATTATTTATTTTTATTGACATTCAGAACGTGCTATTACTTATTTCATATTTTGCTTTGGAATCGTTTATTATCTATTCCAGATCCAGTGACACCTCATTTTCCTGGACCTTTGGATTCATTGTAATAGGTACTAGCATTTGACTTTGAGTTGTCCCCTTGTTTAAAATACCGGGACAAATTGAACAAAGGTCGTCATATGCCATCAACGTCTGAAACGTTAGTAAATTATTGGGCTTGTAAAACATTTACCAATAGTGCATTATTATCTAAATTTCGCCCCATTCAACATTGTAACTTTCGCGCGCACTTGTCAATTTAATTCATTTTACTAGCGGGACAACATTATGAACAGAACTATTCAGTATGAATGATTGCAACTGCTATTTATTGTTCCAAAGACAATTGGTATTCAGAAGCCTTTTAAAATTATGTCTGGACTGAGTTTCAGTATCCCATTCATACTTTAATTTAAAGTAATAAATTGGTATTGGTAGATTTAGAAAGCGATAAACGATGGAAGGGGAGAAAGATGAGAAGGCAAAAAGAAGACAGACCTATTTCAGTGCCCAAGCAAATGTAATAAAAGCAAAATAAAAAAGGTCCCAAGATCTTGTGCATCCAGTTTCTTGACACCTACGAGCTCCGAGCGTTTATTCAAGCACAATGTGGAGAGTAGCTTTATCTCATCATAACGCATCCAACGCTCCTTTGTTGCCGTGGGTATGTCTCAGGTACTTGTAATCAAATCGTAGGTGTTTGTTTCAATTCTATGGACACTATAGATTAAATTGTGGGATAGAAAGGAAGATGCTTTGCTAGTAATACGAGGATCCCCACAAGTTACAACAGGGATTGTTTTATGATTATATTGCCATGTCGAGTATAACATATGGTCAAGCTTTGATTACTGTATTCCTGCTGGAAATTCAGATTGGTCGTACCCACCAGGCTAAAATACACACTCGTTCAACAGATTGTATATGAATGAACACAATAATAAACTGAAAAGGAGAAGACTTGTATGAGCATCATAATATCGCAATAGTGTTAACTTTGCAATGTTATTTTTTATTGCAAATAAGGGATTTGTCACGAGAATTTCAGGTGTTTTACGCATAGCTTTCAGAATTTCCCACTTCCTGAATTCTGATCCTGTAGTAGGTTATCATCTTTAGTTCATATACATAATTATTTTCACCGCTCTAAAAATATATATAACTTCACTAATTTTCTCGTTGGTTTCTATTCAGATTTGTATCCTCTTTGATCCATCTGTTTTTGATGTAGCCAACCTCTCATTGAAAATCTTAAATGTCAAGAGCAGCTATACAAACTTACCACTTTTCTTCATTCCTATTTTGCACATATTTAAGGTCATTGTTAATCGATACGAATGAGGTATCCAAATATTGAAAGAGTAGAACATTTTGTCTCCTTGAGTATTTACAGATATTATTCCACAAATTCCGTTTGCAGAAACAAAGCAAACGATGCGGTATTTGCAGTCAGGATATTTAGAGTGTCAAAACCCCTTCCTTTAATAACATTTGAGCTTTCCATGTCTCTACCATGTCTAATATCGACTTGTCTCTTCTTGCTTGATATGATAAATGATATGTCAAAATATCACTTGACTGTTTTACCGTTGTATGACAGTAGCCCATTGACTGTCTAGAAATCATACGATTTATTCAACCCTTGCATTACAGTAAAATGTTTTCAAATTGAGCGCACGAATAAGAATGACAATGAGGAATAAATAAATATTGGGATTTATAACACGGGCCTTATCAAACTAAAAATGCATCTCAAAGTGTGGATGTTAAGCACAATATACATATAATTACACGGTGTGGACCTTCAAGATTGTCCTAGTAACCACATTGTGGGGAATCGAACCCGGGACACAGTGGTGATAGGCAATTGTGTGGGTGTAAAGGATAAGGTATAATGACCCTTATTTCTATTCATTTACCGCAAAAATAGTGCGACTAAAGGGAAAATTTAACAATTAACTCGTTAACATTCGTAGTTCGTAATAGACCATGTGAGACTAATAATCTAGAGCGATCCAGGTTGCGTTTACAAATTAATGTGGTAAAGATTCATTGTTTTAATTGAATTGATGACGAGCACACAAGTGAAATATGCAATTATAATAATTAAAGCATGCAATAGAGAGCTTTTGGTTAAGTGTGTACAAGCCTAACTTTTCTCCAGAAGAACGGAACAAGTTTCTTTCTTTTCTGCAGTCTTAATAATGCTTTACATTAGCTGCATTCATTTTAGCTGTTTTTAAGTTAATTGCATCATTTCTAACCAAATGCCAATACAGTTTACGTCCCGTTCCTGAATTCTATGTATAAATTCCAATGTACATGCGTACCATCACGACCGTAGGGCCAAACACTCTAATGTACTTGTGATGTTACGCAACAGCCAATAGTCATGTTCAGAGTCATTTCAGTGTAGTGCGGATAAACTTAATTTTGACCATTTGAATTTGACTTAAAACTGGGCTACATTTTTTTAATTCTTTTTAAACAATATTTTTACCAAGTACTCTTAGACAAAAGGGTATATATTTTAGATTATGTATTAACCTTTTGAAACAGACTTTTCGAGAAATGGGGTGAAGTTGTTTTGGGGGATCATTGTGTATTGATAATTATAGTGTTTCTATGTTTTATTTATTTATTTATTTATTTATTTATTATACTAAAAAAGTGCAGAAAATGGCATTTGGACGAGTTTAAAAGCTCATACTTTAGAAAATAAATGAGAAACATATATTTTTTCTTTTCAATGTTATGCCAGATGCATTAAGTAGTGCTAAAAGATGGGATCAAAGGTGGTTTCTGGAAAGGGGCTAAATTTGTTGTGCTGCAACAGTCATGCTATAAACAAATAACGAAGGCTAAAAAGTTGTTCCAAATCTGACTATTTTTGTTTTTATCCATAATAATTGCACAATTTAAAAAAAAAAGAAAAAAAAAAAAGTTTTTCCTCAAATTGTCAACAACAAGCTGATGTAAGCCCCTGGATGTGCGTTACCCATTATTTACGTTTTAATGCCTCGAACACATTATTGGGGTTAAATGATAAGACATTGCTCTTTATTATATATAGTACATGTGGATTAATTCCCATTACGGTTTGCTAAAGATAAAGTCAATTAGTCCTGACAACAAGGATGTACAGAGACACCCGCTGGGATTACTTTGTGTTTTATTCCAATTTGTCTACGAGCAAATGTGTCAAGTTTTGTATTAGATCTGTCAAAGTGTGCTTGGAGGTAGAGAGAAACAGCGCAGTGTATCTCTAAAATAAATCACGAAGTTCGTTAACGAAGACATGGAAATTGCTGCAAAACTACAACCAGCAAGTCTGACTCAAATCTTGAAAAGTTTTTTCACGTCATCCGGGCATTTTATAGAGTAATGGTATTGAATTCCTACAGTTGTTTGTTATTTACCCCCAAACACTTCCACAGTTTAGCACTACTTTGTGGCTCTGTTGCTTTAGATGCTTTAGTATACTATCCAAAGAGGTTACGCGCTCGATTGAACGCCTCGCGCTTTACTGCCAATGCATAGACTGCTTGCCTGGCAATGTTATCCCTTGCTGAAAGCTGACAAATAACAACTAAAATATATGGCAAAAAATCGAACATGTATATCAAAAAAGCAAAGTATTTCAAAAAATACAAATATTTGCGGTCATGAAGTAACTAAAATTAATAACCGCTCTTTACAATCTATATATAAATCTATACAATCTATATACATGACATATTCGACACTCACCGGCACTCACAATTGATTTTTAGATACTGTTGAGGCGCGTTTACCAAATAACAATAGTAATTGAGTTAGATTGTGTTTAAATATGTCAGCAAATAGCAAAATAATTCTCTGCTACTTGTTACTGATGGATCGAGACATGTAATCTTACAAATACGTAATTTAAACTTTAAATCAGGATGCGTTTAAAGGCTCATTTAGTGATCCCAGTGAAAATAAAATTGTTTATAAATTTCCTAAGAGTGAAGAATAAGTCATTACAATAATGTCATTAGATATTTTTGCTGTGAAAAATATATAAGGCAAAAAACTAAGAAAACTGCAATATTGACAAAGTTGTGGCCCATTTAAACCCATGTGGTTAGTTTCAGCACTACATTATAGAAATTGACAGATTCACACAAAATATTACATTTTGTCTTAAACCCTAGAACTACTGCGCCATATTTTGATGACCGATGCTACACCGGGTAAGATGTGGGATAATTATATCACTGAGTGTAAAGGATGCATCTACGATTAGCGTAGTTCGTTTGGAGTTAAACACGCGCGTTTATTTTTTATGACGGACAAAACAAAATCTTAGCCCCCCCCCCCCCGGGCTAAAGTGGTATTGAATAGGAGCTAGCATTCCAAAAATCACGTAAATCGTACTTGCGACTCCATTCACAAAATATTTGTGTACCATACATCGTGTGTTTATCTTATTAACTTGAAAATATATTAGACTTTATACATCAGTTGCACTGTTATCAAGGGACCATTGCCATTATGTAAAGAGTTCAAGGGCTGCCGTGAGAGGAAACATAAAAGAGAATGAAGTAGATGTCTCCAGCTCTTTCTTCAAGCCATGTATTTTAAACAAATTACAACACGCTTGTCCGTGTCATTTTTCGTTTTCAAGGCGGTTGGCGCGGGCTTTATTTAATCTTTCTCTTGCTTAACCCGTTTATCTTGTTCCCAAAAGCGGAAAATGTGTAGACATGGTTGCAATGTACAACATTGTGCCACCAATACTATTACCGCCTTTAAAGGGCGTTGCACAATGTCGAATCTACACTTAAACACTGTGTTATACTTTGCTTCTACTTTAATTGTGAAAAATACTGTTGTGTGCTTTTCATATTTTATATGGGTAAATTGGCTCTGTTTTCTTTTTATTATTCACTATTTTTGTCTTAATTTTGGGACAGTATGTTGTAGTAAACGTTGCGCTATTACAAACACCTCTGGATTAATATACTAAACACACTATGCTATAATGTATGGATAGGTAGCCCCCCCTATGTGTATCTTCTATACAAGGTATCTGAATAAAAACAGGCCCCATAGATTGACTTGTTTAAAATGGTAAAAATAAAATCAAAATCCGTTCACGTCTAATTGGGACTGTACAAATCGACTTACTTTTTTCGAATGGGACAATATACATTAACAATTAAGTGATTCATTGCAGGAAAGGAAGAACGAATTAACTTTAATTAATTCTAATATGCTTGATGGAAATAAATTTTACATGATAATGACCTTTCTCAAATCATGTTTTGAGGATTTTTTTGCTAAAAGTCATTCTTTATGTGACATCAAATTTAGTATCATTACATTTACTATCATTTCATCCAGTTTTTCAATCATCATCTAAACAGTCAGACTCGTGTCTGATGCTACAGTACCACGTAAGCCGCTGTTAATGATAATGATTTTTTTTTTGGTAACTCTAGTATCATGTCGCTAGTCAACTGCAAGTTTGATGATTTAAGAACTTGTCCTTAATCGGAGAAGCACTACAATAATAGAATATGAAATTCAAATGCAAACATTAAATGACTTTGTAATGTTGTGATTTTCTAACACCTCTTCATCTGTGACAGGTGGTGCGTAAGCCTTGCTGAAATCGGCCGGAAAAGCTTATTAACAGAGGGAAATCAAGGAATCAAATTGATTTATGCATATTAAAGTATATCGTATTATTCGCAATTCTTTTATCCCAATAAAGATTTTATGACTATACTTACAGAATGGTGCGTGGGCTTTTGAATTTACATAAGTTACATATTTAGTAGTTGACCTAAATGCATTTACAATCTGTATTATTTGTGTTATCACGGCTATATCTAATTACACAGTATTCTGTATATATACATCCCACGTTATACAAATATAGTTAGATAAAGTTATTGAAATTTAATACTAATAATACTAATTTAATATACATCTCGGTTCTTGAAATATTTCCTTTAATTCGGTGCTTAGGTGACGTCTATAAAACAATATAAACGTGTTATAGACGCGTTTGATTTTGACCTGATTGTTGACGAAATGATGGAGATTGTAAACCACACATTTCAACATCCGATAGTTTAAGAGAAGCAAGCATTGTAAATGATGAGAGCAAATCCTTAAGATAGCGTTCATATTACTTTTAAATCCCCTGTTTTCCACCGCGTCTTGTTTATAATAAACAAACGAAGTAAGGACTGCCAAAATGCCTAAAGGTCCGGTCATACTACCACCGCATTTGCAATGCGTTGCTTTGCGATGCGGTGCGTTGCCGCACTGCAAACTACTGCATTGAGATATCGCAATGAAGTTAAATACATTTTAACCTGGAAATGCGACGAGTTGCGTTGAGTTGCGGCAGAAAGTAATCGATATATCGGCATTGCAAAGCAACGCATCGCAAATGCGGTGGTAGTATGAACGGACCTTTAACTTGGAAATGCGACGAGTTGCGTTGAGTTGCGGCAAAAAGTAATCGATATATCGGCATCGCAAAGCAACGCATCGCAAATGCGGTGGTAGTATGAACGGACCTTAAGACTAATATATTTTACCAATATGATGAAGTTCAGCAGTATTCGCGTAAATCTCAAAGTCTTGTGTCTTCATAATGTTATTGGTAACCTTAGTACTTAATAATCGGAAAACAACCCTTCCAGAACCTTCAAGGACAGTATTATATAACTAGGCCCAAAAACATTAGTATCAGGAGAAAATTGTATTTCCTTGAAGTTAATGTAAAAAGATATAAACACGGTTTTAAATTTCTTGGCCTCTTCATATACAATCTGTTGAACGATTGTGTATTTTAGCCTGGTGGGTACGAGCAATCTGAATTTCCAGCAGGAATACAGTAATCAAAGCTTGACCATACGTTATACTCGACAGAGCAATATAATCATAAAACAATCCCTGTTGTAACTTGTGGGATCCTCGTATTACTAACAAAGCATCTTCCTTTCTATCCCACAATTTAATCTATAGTGTCCATAGAATTGAAACAAACACCTACGATTTGATTACAAGTACCTGAGACATACCCACGGCAACAAAGGAGGGTTGGATGCGTTATGATGAGATAAAGCTACTCTCCACATTGTGCTTGAATAAACGCTCGGAGCTCGTAGGTGTCAAGAAACTGGATGCACAAGATCTTGGGACCTTTTTTATTTTGCTTTTAATACATTTGCTTGGGCACTGAAATAGGTCTGTCTTCTTTTTGCCTTCTCATCTTTCTCCCTTCCATTGTTTATCGCTTTCTAAATCTACCAATACCAATTTATTACTTTAAATTAAAGTATGAATGGGATACTGAAACTCAGTCCAGACATAATTTTAAAAGGCTTCTGAATACCAATTGTCTTTGGAACAATAAATAGCAGTTGCAATCATTCAGACTGAATAGTTCTGTTCATAATGTTGTCCCGCTAGTAAAATGAATTAAATTGACAAGTGCGCGCGAAAGTTACAATGTTGAATGGGGCGAAATTTAGATAATAATGCACTATTTTTAAATTTTTTACAAGCCCAATAATTTACTAACGTTTCAGACGTTGATGGCATATGACGACCTTTGTTCAATTTGTCCCGGTATTTTAAACAAGGGGACAACTCAAAGTCAAATGCTAGTACCTATTACAATGAATCCAAAGGTCCAGGAAAATGAGGTGTCACTGGATCTGGAATAGATAATAAACGATTCCAAAGCAAAATATGAAATAAGTAATAGCACGTTCTGAATGTCAATAAAATTAATAATGCTAACATCTTTATGAATGTTATATTTTATTTGGTTGGATTAAAAACGTGATCTAATTATTTTGATCCGAAAATATTACCATACAAAATAGTTCGGACTTTATTGAGTCCAGTAACAAAACCCGAATATAGCCTCCAAAGAAACAAATGAGTTTACAACTCAATCAATCAGCGAGTGCTACGATCGCGTGCGCACATTACGCACCAGGAATACGCCTACAACGAAAGCACCGTGTTCCGGGACGGCGTGTCTACTCTCGTCTATCTTTTCATAGGGGATTCCAAAGAACCAATTTTGTGTAAGCGTGCTGGTGTGAATGGCGTTGCGTTCTTGTTTGCGGGTAATTTGTCACGTTATGGGCCAGTGCGCATGTGCGCTGGTATTTTCATTTTTCTCTGGAAATCTGAATATGAAGACTTTAGTAATGACTGCCTGTGGAAGGGTAATCAAGTAGTCCTCCGGGATTCATCTCGAATGTTAATAAAACACTTAAATTGGGACAGGTAGTAATACTAATACTAGGCATAATATAAAGGCGACTTCTCCCTGATCATGTGTCTGAAATTCAAGGGGAAATCTATTATCGTAATCACAATTCATTTTAGCTGGAGTATTTTGATCTGTGAAGGTATGTTATGTCTAACGTTTAGATTAGGAACGATAAGAGTATGAACGTGACTTGATTTGGTTCTAAACAAACACATTAAAGTTTGTCTTCAAAAACACCTATATCATCTGATCTTATGATCGTGAGTGAAGCAGTCATCCAGGTACGTCTGCCTTTAGAGGGTAAGCAGTATATTGAAAATATTTGCTGGGAATAAGTATATTTTCGTCTTGTCTCAATATTCGCAAAATTGGTGTCTTTACTGGGATCAGGAACTAGAGCATTATATGCCACAAGTTGCCCTAATTTTAAATGTATTTTTCATATGAATATTCAACGACTGTTTTAGGTATAAATGTTGTTATATTTTAATAAAAGGTGGTGGTTATTGTGATATGTAAACACTCAACACACTGTATAATAAAATGAGTGAAAGGCTTAGTTCTTTCGTTGGCTGTAAATGGTAGACTGAAACAGTTGCTAAGATCTAGAGTAACGGCTTTCTTGGATAAAGGCGTGCACGTCAAAGTAGAAATGACCATCAGAGATTGGTAGAATTAAGAGGTTGGCTGTCAGCATCCAGCCTCTTGACTAAAGAGAATATATTGTGGGCACATCATGATTGTTTACGCCTATATCAAAGAATGTTTTTACTTTAGATCAATATGCAAACGTAAAGGAAATGTCAAGTTATGCAAAGAAATGTTTTGAAAATTATAGGGGGCTGCTAGTTCTTTTGAACCCTGTACATTGTAAATAATTATGTTGATGGATTACAAAAACTTTTTTTAGGTTTGCATAGAAAATTAATCATGTAAAACTGGATCAAAACTGACTTCAGGAAATTGAATAAGCACCTCATGCCAGATTGCCCAAAACGAACTTTATTAGCATACCGCTTATAAAAATATTATCATCCAGGTATAGATTCTGTTTGTAATAGGATCGGGTTTGTTATTGTACATTTTGACTGGACACATATGAAGCAACCGAAACAAAATATGTAGTTCAGATACATAGTGTGATCTAGGATATTATGACAACGAGAAGGTGACACGCGCCAACAAGTGTATTAAAATAAATAACTAGCAATGGTGATAATACGAGTGCTTTGTGATCTTCGTCATAGCTATCCTCTAGATAATTGGACAAAAGGATGTTTTTTGACAGCAAGAATGACAGGTTATTACGAAGCAATTAGGTGAGTTCTTCAAATCTGATCGCCGACGGACTCTTTTTCCGGCGGCTAGACCTCCCTATCTAAAGACGTGTGTGAGGTGATCGTGAGTAAGGCATGAGATGACATTATTACAACCTTGTCACTGTCAGCTATTTGATAAAGCAGGTTAGGAAAAGCAAGAGGTAACAAATGAATGGGAGCAAGTTATTCCCATTATTGTATCATAAATGTTGGATGGATTTTTGTAAGCAAAATGAGATAAGCATTTTAAATAACAATGCATTCATATATCTTCTTTATGAAGAGAGTTTTTAAAGTTCAGTTTAAATTTGAATATGTTGAAACGGAAATATAGATAAAACATTTACTATTAAAAAACATTCAGTTTTGTTTTAATTGTGTAATTTAATTATACAGGGATGCAACATTTACAGGCTCTAATAATTGTTGTACCTTCACCATCATTTATAATATTGTATGTTGTTGTTCATTTTTGATAGAAAATAAATAAAGTTGATTGATTGATTGATTGAATATTCCCATTCCCTTTAAAGTTCATTTCATAGGACGAATGTAACCCACTTATAATAATTCAGATAAAAAAATATAGGTAATGTAAATTCCCATCGGAGTATCTTGTTTCATTTAAGGGTATTCGAAATAATTCACAAGCTTTTTGTAGTGCGATAGAAAGAAACTGATGCATTATTGAAGACACATCAAATCAAAATTATAGACTTTTATGTCTTCGTATGAAGAAGAAAGAAAAATATTCATAAAGAACTGTCAAGTACATTAACAAAGTAAATGTTGCCGTGTAGAGTTTGCCTTTGGCTTTGATTGAACTTTATAATAGAAAGAATCAAAAACGTGTTACAATATCCGGTGCATATTTTAAAATTGCAAATACATGATCAAAGGAGACCCGAAATTCATAGTCAAACAAGGAAGGATCACTCAACCATTGTAGTAGCTGAACAAATGTTGAAATGCTATATCGTGATAACAACCAAAACCTATTTTGTAAATAGTCTGCTGCGACGCAAACTATGGCGGACCCTATCGAATAGATGAATAATAAACTGATAATGAGAAGACTTGCATGAGCAACATAATATCGCAATAATGTAAACTTTGCAATGTTATTTTTTATTGTGATTTGTCACGAGGATTTCAGGTGTTGTACGCATAGCTTTCAGAAATCCCCACTTCCTGAATTCTGATCCTATGTAAGTAGTTTAAATTATCATCTTTAATTCATATAAACAATTATTTTGACCGTTCTAAATATAGATATAACTTCTCTAATTTTCTCGTTGGTTTCTATTCACATTTGTATCCTCTTGGATCCATCTGTTTTTGATGTAGCCAACTTCTCATTGAAAATCTTAAATGTCAAGAGCAGCTATACCAACTTACCACTTTTCTTCATTCCTATTTTGCACATCTTTAAGGTCATTGTTAATCGACACGAATGGGGCATCCGAATATTGAAAGAGTAGAACATTTTGTCTCCTTGAGTATATTATACGACAAATTCCGTTTGCAGAAACAAAGCAAAAGATAGATGCGGTATTTGCAGTCAGGACATTTAGAGTGTCAAAACCCCTTCCTTTAATAACATTTGAGCTACCATGTCTCTGCCGTCTAATATCGACTTGTCTTTTCTTGCTTGATACGATAAATGGTTGAAGGATATGTCAAAATATCACTTGACTGTTTTACCGTTAATATATATGACAGAAGCACATTGACTGTCTAGAAATCATACGATTTATTCAACCCTTGCATTACAGTAAAATGTTTTCAAATTGAGCGCACGAATAAGAATGACAATGAGGAATAAATAAATATTAGGATTTATAACACGGGCCTTATCAAACTAAAAATGCATCTCAAAGTGTGGTTGTTAAGCACACTATACATATAATTACACGGTGGTGAACCTGCAAGATTGTCGTAGTAACCACATTGTGGGGAATCGAACCCGGGACACAGTGGTGATAGGCGATTGTTTGGGTGTAAAGGATAAGGTAATGACCCTTTTTTATATTCCTTTACCGCAAAAATAGTGCGATTAAAGGGAAAATGATTTAAATTATCAAAACTCATAGTTAACATTCGTAGTTCGTAATAGACCATGCGAGACTAAGAATCTAGAGCAATCTACAATCCCCGAAATATGTCTTGAAACGTTAAAGCGTCTTTAGGGGAAAATAAGTCCCCCACTCCCCCGTGCAATGTTGAAACGTGCAAATGTGTTCAGCGTGTCTCTAAAGTGTCGCAACATTGAATGATGGGGGGGTGGGGAAGGAAAAATGTTAATTGATGGCCCAGCTTTCTTCTAATTCCAAATATTGAACATTTTTATCCACATTAAAAATACACTTTTGATTTCATTCAAGATGCCTAAAGCGTTTCAACGACATATTTCGGGGATTGTAGGTTGCGTTTACAAATTCATGTGGTAAAGATTCATTGTTTGAATTTAATTGATGACGAGCGCTCAAGTGAAATATGCAATTATAATAATTAAAGCATGCAATAGCGAGCTTTTGGTTAAGTGTGTACAAGCCTAACTTTTCTCTAGAAGAACGGGACAAGTTTCTTTCTTTTCTGCAGTCTTAATAATGCTTTACATTAGCTGCATTTATTTTTAGCTGTTTTTAAGTTAATTGCATCATTTCTAACAAACTGTCAATGCAGTTTACGTCCCTGAATTCCATGTATAAATTCCAATGTACATGAGTACCATCACGACCGTGGGACCAAACACTCTCATGTAATTTTGATGTTACGCAACAGCCAATAGTCATGTTCAGAGTCATTTCAGTGCGGATAAACTTAATTTTGACCATTTGAATTTGACTTTAATAAAACTGGGCTACATTTTTTTTTAAATTCTTTTTATACAATATTTTTACCAAATATTCTTAGACAAAAGGTATTTATTTTAGAATATCTATTAACCTTTTGAAACAGGGTTTTCAATTTCGAGAAATGGGGTAAAGTTGTTTTTGGACATCCTTGTATAGTGATAATTATAAGGTTTCTACGGGGTTTTTGTTGGTATTTTTTTTTTTTTTTTGGTTTTTGTTTTGTTTTTTTTGGTGAAACACTAAAAAGTACAGAAAATGGCATTTGGACGAGTTTAAAAGCTCATACTTCAGAAAATAAATGAGATGCTTAAATTGTCCTTTTCATGTTGATGCCAGATGCATTAAGTAGTGCTAAAAGATGGGATCAAAGGTGGTATCTGGAAAGGGGCTAAATTTGTTGTGTTGTAAAAGGGACTTTCATCATCAAAAGCCATGCAATAAAAAAAATTATCCATAGTAATTGCACAATTTAAAAAAAGTTTTTTTCTCAAAATGTCAACAACAAGCTGTGATGTAAGCCCCTGGGTGTGCGTTACCCATTATTTACGTTTTAATGCCTCGAACACATTAATGGGGATAAAGGATAAGGCATTGCTCTTTATTTGCTAAATATAGTACATTAGGATTAATTCCCATTACGGTTTCCTAAAGACAAAGTCAATTAGTCCTGACAACAAGGATGTACAGAGACACCCGCTGGGATTACTTTGTGTTTCAATCCAATTTGTCTACGAGCAAATGTGTCAAGTTTTGTATTAGATCTGTCAAATTGTGCTTGGAGGTAGAGCGACACCGCGCAGTGTATTTCTAAAATAAATCACGAAGTTCGTTAACGAAGACATGGAAATTGCTGCAAAACTACAACCAGCAAGTCTGTCTCAAATCTTTAAAAGTTTTTTTCACGTCATCGGGCCATTCTGTAGAGTAATAATATTGAATTCCTACAGTTGTTTGTTATTTACCCCCCAAACACTTCCACAGTTTAGCATTACTTTCGGGCTCTGTTGCTTTAGTTGCTTTATTATACTATCCAAAGAGGTTACGCGCTCGATTGAACGCCTCGCGCTTTACTGCCAATGCATAGACTACTTGCCTGGCGATGTTATCCCTTGCTGAAAGCTGACAAATAACAACTAAAATATATGGCAAAAAATCTACCATGTATAAAAAAAAGCAAAGTATTTCAAAAAATACAAATATTCGCGGACATGAAGTAACTAAAATTAATAACCGCTCTTTACAATCTATAAATCTATACAATCTATATGGTCAATTCCAGCGAAAGCGGACAAAATTCTCTCTATGTTAACTTTCCACTTTAAAATGTCATTAATAAAGGAAATCACGTTATTGATGGAGCATATCATGTCACGTCCAATGTGCTCTCTTTGTGCATATAGGCCTTTACTAGCAAGTCATACCAGGGGACAAGTTATGATAGCTTAAATGATTTGGCGTTACCCACGAATTCAAAGATAAAGCACCATATATGTCATTGAATGTCCTTCAATCAAAATGAGATTATTACCGTTAGAAAGACGTTTGCATGATCTCTCATCATATGTAAAACGATTGAATTCCACCAAAGTTTGTGGACTCTAGAGGCCATTAAGTCAATTTGGCTAATAATTTTGTTACCCGCGTATCAAAAATAAAATGATCGTTCTGAAAAATGTTAAGTGAATATGCCATAAATGACTATATCATGAAACGAAGTTTCGTTCTATAATTCTGAGGTCCAAGTGATTATTTTATGCAAATACGTTTTACCCATAAAATTCCATAAAATCAAATTTGACGTTACCCACGTATCAACTGTTACCCACGAGTCCAACAAATATAATCGCCATAACTTAAATTAACATTTAATGACTTTGGACACTGAATTTAGTTTGACAAGCGCTTAAAATTGTAAATCGTAAAAATACGTTCACCGCTTTAAAAAAAGAATCTACGACGGTTTAAACTTTTGTTACCCACGAATCCCGAATAGATGCTAACCTTGAAAAATAAGGAGATTGTTTATTTTAAGTTTAAATCAGCACATATTCAAGCCATGGGTATGCTATAATTTTGACAGTACTTACAGTTTATACACCTAAGAAACGCAAACCCCAAACGGTACTATAGTACTTATAGCTTTACCCACGAATTCGGCGTTACCCACGAATCCAAGGATTTACTCGTAAATTATATGTTTCTTATGCATCTTAACATTTTGAAAACATGCGAAATAGGTTCCAAAACAGTCCTGTTTAATAGCATCCCCTTGAAGGTATACTGAAGCTGCATCATGAAGTTTTGATTGATTATCCTAAATTACCATTTTTGGGTAAATGCAATTAGTTAGAGAAACGGGAATCATTGAAACACAATGGAGGAATAACCGCATGGTGGTTTCCAACCTTCTGTAATAGTTTCTATTTTGCCGCTTACCAATACATACCTTCAAATATGTGTTACCCACGAACATTTTGGTTACCCACGAATCCCTACTTAAATTATAGTTAACAATGTATTGATAGTGTTTTTAGTTCATAGGAACTGTCAAACACGAGTTAATAGAATATTGCTGCATGAAAATATGGAATGATTTTACTAAAATAATAATATAACACTGTTTGCTCTGTCTATTTGAATTTGGCAACTTCATTATTCTCAAAACTTTTATACCCAAAATGCCATAATGATCCATTCTAAATATTCCATGTAGTCTGTATTTTTATTAAAATTCATTTTAGTGCCATTGCAGCCTGAATTATTGACATACGGAAAAGTATTTTTTATTTTTATTAAAAAAAATTAATAGGAATTGCTATTTTCCAGACGCTGTTACCCACGAATCCATCCGAGATCCTCATCCTGCGACGAGATATAAAATCTAACTTTATATTTATATGAAGCAATTATTCTAATCTTTCGAAATAATACAGTAATGTTAAATGACAGCCACTTTGGAAAGAGTTCGAAGAATTGACACAATCTTAACTGTACACCTGGTTCTTTCTTAAAATTTGTAATAACCAAAATATTTCTTTGTAGATATATGTAATAAAATTCTATTTTACGTTCAAAGTCTTCACCGGTTTCTAGTGTATATGAGTCACACATAAAATATTGAAAGATATTAAAGAAAGTGAAATTTTATGGCGTACAACAGGTGAAAAATGCTTGAATTCGTGGGTAACATGCATATGCGCATTTAACACTTTATTTGGTCTAGCAAGAAAAGTTATTTTTCAATCCGATGGCACTTCCACCTGATGATTCACTAGACATGATCGTCTCATTTGATAAGTCTAGAATTGAAAAGGAAAACATTTTCAAAATGGCCCCAGAGAGAATTTTGGCCCGCTTTGGCTGGAATTGACCATATACATGATATATCCGACACTCACCGACACTCATAACTCCCATGTTTGTTTATTGCATTCTATATCGACACTTACATTCTCATGTCGGTGTATTGCACAATATAAAAAGAAATATCTTTGCAAAACACAATTGATTTGTAGATACGGTTGAGACGCGTTTACCAAATAACAATAGTAATTGAGTTATAGTGTGTTTAAATATGTCAGCAAATAGCAAAACAATTCTCAGAAAAGTTGATTACGTCTGTTACTCATCTCTGCTATGTGTTACTGATGGAGACATGTAATCGTGTAATCTTACAGATACGTACGTAATTTCAACTTTAAATCAGGTTGCGTGTAAAGGCTCATTTAGTGATCCCAGCGAAAATAAAATTGTTTATAAACTTCAACACTATATTGTCTTTAGGGGATAACTTGCTGATGCCCAGGGGGGCGGCGCTACATTGTAACATCCTATGACGTCATCCTGTCAATCATATGACGTCATCAGTGAGAAATATCCCGATTGTAGACAAGATATCATATCGGATAAACAATCTTAGGGTGTTGGTACAACCCCCCTCCTTCGTAGTTCTAGGGCTAAAGTGGTACCGGTATTGAATAGGATGCTAGCATTCCCAAAATCACGTAAATCGTACTTGCGACTCACAAAATATTTGTGACCATACATCGTGTGTTTATCTTATTAACTTGAAAATATATTAGACTTTATACATCAGTTGCACTGTTATCAAGGGACCATTGCCATTATGTAAAGAGTTCAAGGGCTGCCGTGAGAGGAAACATAAAAGAGAATGAAGTAGATGTCTCCAGCTCTTTCTTCAAGCCATGTATTTTAAACAAATTACAACACGCCTTTCCGTGTCATTTTTCGTTTTCAAGTCGGTTGGCGCGGGCTTTATTTAATCTTTCTCTTGCTTAACCCGTTTATCTTGTTCCCAAAAGCGGAAAATGTGTAGACATGGTTGAAATGTACAACAATGTGCCACCAATAGTATTACCGTCTTTAAAGGGGCGTTGCACAATGTCGAATCTACACTTAAACACTGTGTTATACTTTGCTTCTAGTCCTCTATTTGTGAAAAATACTGTTGTGTGCTTTTTATATGGGTAAATTGGCTCTGTTTTCTTTTTATTATTCACTATTTGTGTCTTTGGGGGGGACAGTATGTTGTAGGAAACGTTGTGCTATTACAAAACCCTTTGGATTAACATACTAATAATGAATGCATCTGAATAAAAACAGGCCCATAGATTGACTTGTTTAAAATGGTAAAAATCAAATCAAAATCCGTTCACGTCTAATTGGGACTGTACAAATCGACTTATTTTTGAACATTTTTTCGAATGGGGCAATACATATTAACAATTAATTGATTCATTGCAGGAATGGAAGAACAAAATTACTTAACATTATAATGATAGTATGCTTGATGCAAACACATTTTACATGATAATGACCTTTCTCAAATCATGTTTTGATGATTTTTTGCTAAAAGTCATTCTTTATGTGATATCAAATTTCGTGTCATTACATTTACAATCATTTCACCCAGTTTTTCAATCATCATCTAAACAGTCAGACTCGTGTCTGATACTACAGTACCACATAAGCCGCTGTTAATGATAATGATTTTTTTGGTAACTCTAGTAGCATGTCGCTAGTCAACTGCCAGTTTGATCATTTAAGAACTTGTCCTTAATCGGAGAAGCACTACAATAATAGAATATGAAATTCAAATGCAAACATTAAATGACTTTGTAATGTTGTGATTTTCTAACACCTCTTCATCTGTGACAGGTGGTGCGTAAGCCTTGCTGAGATCGGCCGGAAAAGCTTATTAACAGAAGGAAATCAAGGAATCGAATTGATTTATGCATATTAAAGTATATCGTATTATTCGCAATTCTTTTATCCCAATAAAGATTTTATAATTAAGGCTGGTTCAAAGTGAATATTCGAAGGCGAATATTCGGCTTCGAATACGTTTTGGGCGTCAAAATATATGCGGCTTCGAATATAAAACTATGAACCGGAGAAAGATATATTTCTACAATTCACAGCGTTGCCCGACTGTTAACAAGTATTGCCCGTTGACCAAGGTAAGCAAAATTTAGAGAATTTCTTTAACGAAGTTAATAAAATCATAATAGGTAAACTCCATTTAACTATTGTCATGATTTAATGTCTGTATAAATGGGTCTAAATAGGAGCAGTGGCGTAACCAGTGGGGGCTGGGGGTGCAAGCTGCCCCGGACACAAAAAACCTGGAAGAAGAGTCAAAAATTGGGAAGGGGAAAGGGGAAAGAGAGAAAAGAGGGAAGAAAAGAGAGAAGAGAGGGAAAGAAGAGAAAAAAGGGAGAGGGAGAAGAGAAAAAAGGGAAAGAAAGAGGGAAGAGAAAGGGAAAGAAGAAAAAAAAAGAGGGAAGAAAAGGGGAAGGGAGAAGAGAAAGGGAAGGGACTCAAGGGAGAAGAGAAAAGGGAAAGAAAGAGAGAAGAAGATCTATAGGCCTACTACAGGGTGAGTCAAAAAAAGTGCAATAGAGAAAAGAATCTATTTTATTTAAGAACCGATTTGAACCTTTTAAGTTTTAAAACATTTTATAAATGATATATCCATAAGTGACTTTGTGTGAAAAAACCAATGAATTAGCATTTACCGTTTGGTTTTTATGACACATTTTATAGCGATACCCACTTTTAATGTTTGTCCACGAAACGTCTAAAATTTGAATGTCAGCCCACTCTGTGTAAGGTAGATTTGGAACAACTACTATTTTCTTAACCTCATTGGCATTGAAATAAAATGGAGCACCCAAACTGTTATTGTCCTTGGTCTTGTTTAAGGAAAAGAAACATTATTTATTGTTATTTTCATTTTACCTTTACTTTAAAGATGTTTATTCTCTATCAAAACATACATATTTGTAGGCGGATTTTTTTTCAAATGTCGAAATGAAATGCGCGCAAATTGAAGTGGAGTGAATTATAAAGTTGGGCATATTGGGATTTAAAAAAACTGGAGTTGGAGTCGAGTGAGGTATGAAGGACTTAAAAGTAATGTTAGAAAGTTTGTTTGAACAGAAAAAAGAAATTAAAATAACGCAAAAATCAACCTTATTTAAGTTAAAGTCAGTTTCAGAGCTGGTGCCTTTATCGTGCATTGTGTGCTCTCATTCAAAATACATGGTATCTCGTGGACAAATAATGAAATTGGGTATTGTAGCAAAAGGACTCATAAAAATTAAACGGTAGATGTGATTGACTTCATTTTTTCGCAACACGTGACTATTGAGTGTGGCATTTATAGACACTTTCAATACTTGGAAAGTTCAATGTGGTTCTTACATAAATATCGATTCTTTGCTCTATTGCACTTTTTTTGACTCACCCTGTACTTTCATTGTGAAATTTGTACTCTGAAACGCTGATATTTTCTAATATGCCAAAAACCAGGAGCTTCATGGCGCTCAGCCACCTTGACCCCGCCTGGGCTTTGCCCCTGGACCCCACCGACTCCACCCGTTTAACGCTTCGCGGCAAGCGAGCTTTCTCTCGAACATAAATACTAAAACTTTTGATCAGAAATTGGGAAATTTTTCAATCTTGCCCCCCCCCCCACCGGAAGGTCAGGTCTGGTTACGCCCCTGAGAGTCAAAAAGATTTGCTTTTCGGGGCATTTACGACTTGCCTGTAACCGGCGCGGAGGTTGACCCATATCTTCTTGCAGGTTTCAACTGCAAAGCAAATCAAGAAATGAATGAGGCAATAGATAAATAAATAAATAAAAATAAATAAATAAGTCAATAAATAAGTCAATAAATACATAAATAATTAAATAAATAAATATATAAATAAATAAATAAATAAATAAATAAATAAATAAATAAATAAATAAATAAATAAATAAATAAATATATAAATATCATAAGATATGATTGAAGCGACGACAAATATGACAGCCCTCACAAGTGTTATATATGAGACCACCAACGGTGACCCACCAAATATATATATGTCGAGTTCAACAAAATTCAACTCCCACAAATATATTTCCGGTAAATACTTTTTTCATTGGCTGATATCCACTTGAGATCGGTATCATCAAAGTAGTATTGCTCTCATTTCATGATTCATTGAGCAATCAATTTTGGCATTCGACCGAAATACGCGTCAAAAGATAAAAAGTCTCGTTCCGAACTTGTGTAGGCCTACATTGCTAGGGCCTAAGTGTGTTTTAATGCCTGATTCACAAATTATAGAAATAAACAAGAATTTGTTTTAAAAGAACACGCAATGATAGGGTACCAACGCTCGTGGTTTTGGTTGTTCTGCATAGTGTATGAAGATATTCATTGCAAAGCGCTATATATCCATTCCTACATGTTACTTATTTTGCCCTCTTAATTATTAATTATAATTATGAATTTGACTGAACGCATTACATCTTTATTCTGCCCAAAATAACATCGTTTATAGGTGCCCAAAAACGTCAAGAATTCCGCTAGTGCGGAAAAGATGACAAAAATGGGTGAACCTCCGTGGCAAACGCATTTTTATATCAATAACCAATGATTTACCACCCCCAGACCCTCACACATCCTCTGCCAGGGGCAGATGCATATGGGGACCTAGAACTGGGGCCAAACATTATTTATGTAAAACCGGGGTCAGAGGATGATTTAAGGAAGCCCCATCATGCACTGCAAACGTGTTATCACTAGAGTTTAAACTGCCACTTTACTTTTCAAATCCCATTGAATTCTGTGCAAAAGATGTTGTTTAAGAATATTGTGCGTGTGTCATTATTACTTGGTCGATTTCAGAACAAAAGTGATGTATGCATAAAGGATAATTCACACCTTCTGTAGGTAACATAAAATGTGAAATCGGCTAGCATTTTGAATGCGTTTTTATTGTAAATATATCAGTCCAAATTCAAATTTAACCATGCCCGTCAATGCAATGTGCGAGCAGTGGTGTCATGTTCACTCACACAGCTGTGCTAACCGCAAGTCAACACAGTGGCGTGGTGGGAAGTGCTTCCTCTGAACCGGGGTGGAGGCATAAATCTGAATCTGGAGTTAGACTTGTACATTTAGGTTATGTTTGTAAGCCTAAATATCATAATTTTGCATAAAACATTACTTTATACCATCACTACAGCATTGGAATGATATTGCCTGCCAGGCATTTTCCTTTTCCTGGACGTCTTAATAGTCCCTTACTTTCATATCATATTAAAATGGGTACGCTTGTACCGCATTAAGGGGCGCACCATTAGATTTCCAGGGGGGGGGGGGGCATGGGAGTTTTTTTGAAAAAAAAACTTCGCCCACTAGTGAAACGAAAAAAAAAAAAACTTTGCCCACTAGTGAGACGAAAAAAAATTTTTGCCTCACTGATAAGTAAAAAAATTTTCCCCACCCAACTTTGTATAAAAATTTACATTAAAATTGAAAAAAAAAATACTTCGCCGCCGAAGGCGGCGAAAAAAAAAAATTTGGTGCTCTCGGAGGCAAAACAAAAAAATCTGCCTGACCCAAACTCCCATGCCCCCCTGAGAATCTAATGGTGCGTCCCTAATAAGGGGGCACACCACTAAATCAATGCGCCATTTGTGTAACCCTAATGAGTTCCGGTAAAATACAGAAACTATTTGAGGTATTTTGGGCTGGTCTTTAGACTTATTAATCAGAAAGAGTGGCGAATTATAGCTTAAATAAAAGTGGAAAGCCTATACATAAATTCGTCGCATTTTTACAAAAAAAAGTCGAATTTTTATAATTATTGAGAAAATAGGTCCGCGATTAAAAAATGGCAGAATCGGGTTTGCAGTCTTGAGAGCATGTCAAAATCATTGGGGATTTTTGAAATCATCGTTCGTCGAACGATATTCAGGTGACCTCGAGCCTTTCATATAAATCAATAGTATCTCGCTATCAGTTGAGCGATATTTAATCCGATCCAACTCATATTTTATTCGTTGCCGTATATATTTTGACGTCACAAAAAGTATTCGAAGCCGAATATTCGCCTTCGAATATTCACTATGAACCGACCCTTACTTACAGAGTGGTGCGTGGGCTTTTGAATTTACACAAGTTACATATTTAGTAGTTGACCTAAATGCATTTACAATCTGTATTATTTGTGTTATCACGGCTATATCTAATTACACAGTATTCTGTATATATACATCCCACGTTATACAAATATAGTTAGATAAAGTTATTGAAATTTAATACTAATAATACTAATTTAATATACATCTCGGTTCTTGAAATATTTCCTTTAATTCGGTGCTTAGGTGACGTCTATAAAACAATATAAACGTGTTATAGACGCGTTTGGTTTTGACCTGATTGTTGACGAAACGATGGAGATTGTAAACCACACATTTCAACATCCGATAGGTTAAGAAAAGCAAGCATTGTAAATGATAAGATAGCTTTCATATTACTTTTAAATCCCCTGTTTCCCACCGCGTCTTGTTTATAATAAACAAACGAAGTAAGGACTGCCAAAATGCCTAAAGGTCCGGTCATACTACCACCGCATTTGCGATGCGTTGCTTTGCGATGCGGTGCGTTGCCGCACTGCAAACTACTGCATTGCGATATCGCAATGAAGTTAAATACATTTTAACCTGGAAATGCGACGAGTTGCGTTGAGTTGCGGCAGAAAGTAATCGATATATCGGCATTGCAAAGCAACGCATCGCAAATGCGGTGGTAGTATGAACGGACCTTTAACTTGGAAATGCGACGAGTTGCGTTGAGTTGCGGCAAAAAGTAATCGATATATCGGCATCGCAAAGCAACGCATCGCAAATGCGGTGGTAGTATGAACGGACCTTAAGACTAATATATTTTACCAATATGATGAAGTTCAGCAGTATTCGCGTAAATCTCAAAGTCTTGTGTCTTCATAATGTTATTGGTAACCTTAGTACTTAATAATCGGAAAACAACCCTTCCAGAACCTTCAAGGACAGTATTATATAACTAGGCCCAAAAACATTAGTATCAGGAGAAAATTGTATTTCCTTGAAGTTAATGTAAAAAGATATAAACACAGTTTTAAATTTCTTGGCCTCTTCATATACAATCTGTTGAACGATTGTGTATTTTAGCCTGGTGGGTACGAGCAATCTGAATTTCCAGCAGGAATACAGTAATCAAAGCTTGACCATACGTTATACTCGACAGGGCAATATAATCATAAAACAATCCCTGTTTGTAACTTGTGGGGATCCTCGTATTACTAACAAAGCATCTTCCTTTCTATCCCAAAATTTAATCTATAGTGTCCGTAGAATTGAAACAAACACCTACGATTTGATTACAAGTACCTGAGACATACCCACGGCAACAAAGGAGTGTTGGTTGCCTTATGATGAGATAAAGCTACTCTCCAGATTGTGCTTGAATAAACGCTCGGAGCTCGTAGGTGTCAAGAAACTGGATGCACAAGATCTTGGGACCTCTTTTATTTTGCTTTTATTGCATTTGCTAGGGCACTAAAATAGGTCTGTCTTCTTTTTGCCTTCTTATCTTTCCCCCCTTCCATCGTTTATCGCTTTCTAAATCTACGATTCATACCAATTTATTACTTTAAATTAAAGTATAAATGGGATACTAAAACTCAGTCCAGACATAATTTTAAAATGCTTCTGAATACCAATTGTCTTTGCAACAATAAATAGCAGTTGCAATCATTCATACTGAATAGTTCTGTTCATAATGTTCTCCCGCTAGTAAAATGAATTAAATTGACAAGTGCTCGCGAAAGTTACAATGTTGAATGGGGCGAAATTTAGATGATAATGCACAATTGGTAAATTTTTTACAAGCCCAATAATTTACTAACGTTTCAGACGTTGATGGCCTATGACGACCTTTGTTCAGTTTGTCCCGTTATTTTAAACAAGGGGACAACTTGTCCCTTTTCCCCGTTCGTAAGCACCTGATGCTTATGAGATTAATTGACCGGCACAAAGTAGTGGCAGTACCATTGCTGTGCAATAAATGTGTTATGTATAATGTCAAATTGATTTGTATTATTATCTGATCCAAATCCAGTAACACTACATGCATAGGATTAGACCTGTGCTCACGGGAGGGACATGAAAACTGGCAAAGTTTTCAAAGTCAAATGCTAGTACCTATTACAATGAATCCAAAGGTCCAGGAAAATGATTCCAAAGCAAAATATAAAAAGTAAATAATGCTAACATCTTTATGAATGTTATATTTTATTTGGTTGGATTAAAAACGTGATCTAATTATTTTGATCCAAAAATATTACCGTACAAAATAGTTCGGACTTTATTGAGTACAGTAACAAAACCCGAATATAGTCTCCAAAGAAACGAAATGAGTTTACAACTCAATCAATCAGCGAGTGCTACGATCGCGTGCGCGCATTACGCACCAGGAATACGCCTACAACGAAAGCACCGTGTTCCGGGACGGCGCGTCTACTCTCGTATAACTTTTCATAGGGGATTCCTAAGAACCAATTTTGTGTAAGCGTGCTGGTGTGAATGGCGTTGCGTTCTGGTTTGCGGGTAATTTGTCACGTTATGGGCCAGTGCGCATGTGCGTTGGTATTTTCATTTTTTCTCTGGAAATCTGAATATGAATACTTTAGTAATGACTGCCTGTGGAAGGGTAATCAAGTAGTCCTCCGGGATTCATCTCGAATGTTAATAAAACACTTAAAAATTGGGACAGGTAGTAATACTAATACTAGGCATAATATAAAGGCGACTTCTCCCTGATCATGTGTCTGAAATTCAAGGGGAAATCTATTATCGTAATCACAATCCATTTTAGCTGGAGTATTTTGATCTGTGAAGGTATGTTATGTCCAACGTTTAGATTAGGAACGATAAGAGTATGAACGTGACTTGATTTGGTTCTAAACAAACACATTAAAGTTTGTCTTCAAAAACACCTATATATCTGATCTCATGATCGTGAGTGAAGCAGTCATCCAGGTACGTCTGCCTTTAGAGGGTAAGCAGTATATTGAAAATATTTGCTGGGTATAATTATATTTTCGTCTTGTCTCAATATTCGCAAAATTGGTGTCTTTACTGGGACAGGAATTAGAGCATTATATGCCACAAGTTGCCCTAATTTTAAATGTATTTTTCATATGAATATTCAACGACTGTTTTAGGTATAAATGTTGTTATATTTTAATAAAAGGTGGTGGTTATTGTGATATGTAAACACTCAACACACTGTATAATAAAGAAGAGTTACTGTAAATGGTAGACTGAAACAGTTGCTAAGATCTAGAGTAGCGGCTTTCTTGGATAAAGGCGTGCACGTCAAAGTAGAAATGACCATCAGAGATTCGTAGAATTAAGAGGTTGGCTGTCAGCATCCAGCCTCTTGACTAAAGAGAATATCTTGTGGGCACATCATGATTGTTTACGCCCATATCAAAGAATGTTTTTACTTTAGATCAATATGCAAGATACTTCAGCCTACCCAGCCTAAAATTGTGCATGTAAAACTGGATCAAAACTGACTTCAGGAAATTGAATAAGCACCTCATGCCAGATTGCCCAAAACGAACTTTATTAGCATACCGCTTATAAAAATATTATCATCCAGGTATAGATTCTGTTTGTAATAGGATCGGGTTTGTTATTGTACATTTTGACTGGACACATGTGAATCAACCGAAACAAAATATGTAGTTCAGATACATAGTGTGATCTAGGATATTATGACAACGAGAAGGTGACACGCACCAATAAGTGTATTAAAATAAATAGCTAGCAATGGTGATAATACGAGTGCTTTGTGATCTTCGTCATAGCTATCCTCTAGATAATTGGACAGAAGGATGTTTTTTTACAGCAAGAATGACAGGTTATTACGAAGCAATTAGGCGAGTTCTTCAAATATGATCGCCGACGGACTCTTTTTCCGTCGGCTTGACCTCCCTATCTAAAGACGTGTGTGAGGTGATCGTGAGTAAGGCATAAGGTGGCATTATTACAACCAGCTGTCAGCTATTTGATAAAGCAGGTTAGGAAAGCAAGATGTATCAAATGAATGGGAACAAATTATTCCCATTATTGTATCATAAATGTTGGATGAATTTTTGTAAGCAAAATGAGATCAGCATTTTAAATAACAATGAATTCATATGTCTTCTTTATGAAGAGAACTTGCTAAGATGAGGGAGGTTTATTGAAAAAGGTCCGATTACAAAAAGAAGAGTACCCGTAGACATGCCCTAGCATTAGCTTTCAAATTTCATGTGAGACCATTTTAACCATAATATTTAGCTTTTAGCTTAGAAGCATGTGTTTTAAAGTTCAGTTTAAATTTGAATATGTTAAAACGGAAATATAAGTAAAAACATTTACTGTTCAAAAAACATTCACTGTTTTGTTTTAATTGTGTAATTTAAGGGTATACGATGTATTGTTGGTCGAAGCAGCAACAAAAAAATGTAGTTCAGAGCATCTTGCGAATGCTAGTGAGCTTTAGCAAAAATTGCATCGCTCAATTCATAGCGAGCGTGTAGAAGAATTCAAATATCACAGATATACTTTTGTAGGTCCTGTGGTTCTTGAGTTATGTTGTAAAGAGGGCTAAAACAGCAACACTTTTGTAAAACGTACATAACTCATTAACAACAATACATTAAGCAAGTTTTCAAAGCATATGATTTGTAGAATGACCTTTTGCAAAACACCAAGGTGTTATTTTCAATAATATATTGATTCAGATAATGAAAATTGATTTTTTTTTGCCTGCTTCGACCAACAATACCTCGTAAACCCTTAATAATACAGGGGTACAACATTCACAGGCTCTAATAATACATTTCTCAATAACCACAATTTGATTAACCAACATCAGTCAGGTTTTCGTCCATTTCATTCAACAGAGACGGCGCTAACTGAAATGACAGATTACTGGTTGAGCAATATGAATTCAGGTAAAATGACTGGCGTAGCCTTTGTTGATTTGCGTAAGGCGTTTGATACAGTCAATCATGATATGTTGTTGAATAAATTACATGAAATGGGCGCAACTGACCACACAGTTAAATGGTTTCGTTCTTATTTACATGATAGAACACAACGAGTGTCTTTTAAGGGCGCTTTATCAAATGAACTTCCTGTAAATTCAGGTGTTCCTCAAGGTAGCATACTTGGGCCACTATTATTCATCATTTTATTAATAGCATGTGTAAAGTAATTGAGCATGGTTATATTTCAATGTATGCTGATGATACCACACTGTCTGTTAGTGGAGATGATGCTCGTGATATTGCAAGTAAATTAAGGTGTGATCTTGAAAAGCTTATGATTTGGATGCGTACGAATAAGATGTTCCTTAACTCTGATAAGACAAAAATCATGCTAGTTGGTACTAGTGCTAGACTTAATAATGTGCATGAAAATGATTTTTCTGTTAGAATTGATGGTAATGATCTTGAATGTGTTGATAATTTTAAATGCTTGGGTGTTGTAATTGATAATCAATTAAAATGGCATAAGCAAGTTAATAATGTTGTTCGAATTGTGTTTTGTAAACTTGCTTTGTTACGTCGTGTTAAACCATATCTTAATGTTGATACTTTAAATGTTCTTTATAAAAGTATGGTTCAACCTCACTTTGATTATTGTAGCTTAGCATGGTATGGTCGTTTTAAAGAAGATTGTCATAGACTTGATGTAATACAAAAGCGATGTGCGCGAGTGATCTTAGGTGTTAATTACTACACTCCATCTAATTATATGTTTCAAGAGCTAAGGTGGTCACGGCTATCAGATCGTAATGATTATTTCAAAGCTCTAATGATTTATAAATGTCTTAATGGTCTCGCTCCACAGTATTTAAATAATATGTTTAATTATGTGCGTGACAATCACGATCGTGTTACGAGGCAAGCTGCAGCTGATTTGCTAGCTCTTCCACCCATTGTTCATGGTACTGACATCGAGTCTTTTAAATTTTCGTTCAGCTATAGTGGCGTTAAGTTGTGGAATAATATTGACCCGCCTACTAGAAATGCCGTCAATGTTCAGTCGTTTAAGACAATGTATAAAAGTAGCCATCTGAAGTAGATTGCATATTCGCTTGATTTGATGTGTTTTAAAAGTAGTATATACCTATGATTATATGAAATTACGTGCCATAATTGTTTGTATATATATCTAAATCATGTGTTTTTATGTATAATTACTATATTTTATAAGAGTGTCTTTTAATATTGTTGTAACTTAATTGTATATTGCAGGGCCCCGGTTAGAACAGCTTTAAGCTGATTCGGGTATACCCTGGGTAAAGATAATAAATAAAATAATAATAATAATCGTTTTACCTTCAACATCGTTTATGATATTGTATTTTGTTGTTCATTTTTGATAGAAAATAATTGTTTGATTGATTGAATATTCCCATTCCTTTAAAGTTCATTTCCTAGGACGAATGCAAACCCCTTATAATAATTCAGATAATAAAATATAGGTGATTTAAATTCCCATCGGAGTGTCTTGTTTCATTTAAGGGTTTTCGAAATAATTCACACTTTTTTGTAGTGCGATAGAAAGAAACTGATGCATTATTGAAGACACATCAAATCAAAATTATAGACTTTTATGTCTTCGTATGAAGAAGAAAGAAAAAATATTCATAAAGAACTGTCAAGTACATTAACAAAGTAAATGTTGCCGTGTAGAGTTTGCCTTTGGCTTTGATTGAACTTTATAATAGAAAGAATCAAAAACGTGTCACAATATCCGGTGCATATTTTAAAATTGCAAATACATGATCAAAGGAGACCCGAAATTCATAGTCAAACAAGGAAGGATCACTCAACCAGTGTAGTAGCTGAACAAATTTTGAAATGCTATATCGTGATAACAACCAAAACGTATTTTGTAATTTGTCTGCTGCTACGCAAGTTACGGCGGACCCTATCGAATAGATGAATAATAAACTGAAAAGGAGAAGACTTGTATGAGCATCATAATATCGCAATAGTGTTAACTTTGCAATGTTATTTTTTATTGCAAATAAGGGATTTGTCACGAGAATTTCAGGTGTTTTACGCATAGCTTTCAGAATTTCCCACTTCCTGAATTCTGATCCTGTAGTAGGTTATCATCTTTAGTTCATATACATAATTACTTTCACCGCTCTAAAAATATATATAACTTCACTAATTTTCTCGTTGGTTTCTATTCAGATTTGTATCCTCTTTGATCCATCTGTTTTTGATGTAGCCAACCTCTCATTGAAAATCTTAAATGTCAAGAGCAGTTATACAAACTTACCACTTTTCTTCATTCCTATTTTGCACATATTTAAGGTCATTGTTAATCGATACGAATGAGGTATCCAAATATTGAAAGAGTAGAACATTTTGTCTCCTTGAGTATTTACAGATATTATTCCACAAATTCCGTTTGCAGAAACAAAGCAAACGATGCGGTATTTGCAGTCAGGATATTTAGAGTGTCAAAACCCCTTCCTTTAATAACATTTGAGCTGTCCATGTCTCTACCATGTCTAATATCGACTTGTCTCTTCTTGCTTGATATGATAAATGATATGTCAAAATATCACTTGACTGTTTTACCGTTGTATGACAGTAGCCCATTGACTGTCTAGAAATCATACGATTTATTCAACCCTTGCATTACAGTAAAATGTTTTCAAATTGAGCGCACGAATAAGAATGACAATGAGGAATAAATAAATATTGGGATTTATAACACGGGCCTTATCAAACTAAAAATGCATCTCAAAGTGTGGATGTTAAGCACAATATACATATAATTACACGGTGTGGACCTTCAAGATTGTCCTAGTAACCACATTGTGGGGAATCGAACCCGTGGTGATAGGCAATTGTGTGGGTGTAAAGGATAAGGTTTAATGACCTTTATTTCTATTCATTTACCGCAAAAATAGTGCGACTAAAGGGAAAATGATTTCAATTATCAAAACTCGTAACTCGTTAACATTCGTAGTTCGTAATAGACCATGTGAGACTAATAATCTAGAGCGATCCAGGTTGCGTTTACAAAGTAATGTGGTAAAGATTCATTGTTTTAATTTAATTGATGACGAGCACACAAGTGAAATATGCAATTATAATAATTAATTAAAGCATGCAATAGCGAGCTTTTGGTTAAGTGTGTACAAGCCTAACTTTTCTCCAGAAGAACAGAAGAAGTTTCTTTCTTTTCTGCAGTCTTAATAATGCTTTACATTAGCTGCATTTATTTTTAGCTGTTTTTAAGTTAATTGCATCATTTCTAACAAACTATCAATGCAGTTTACGTCCCGTTCCTGAATTTCATGTATAACTTCTAATGTACATGCGTACCATCACGACCGTGAGACCAAACACTCTAATGTAATTTTGATGTTACGCAACAGCCAATAGTCATGTTCAGAGTAATTTCAGTGCGGATAAACTTAATTTTGACCATTTGAATTTTGACTTAAAATCGGGCTACATTTTTTACCAAATACTCTTAGACAAAAGGATATATATATTTTAGAATATGTATTAACCTTTTGAAACAGACTTTTCAATTTCGAGAAATGGGGTAAAGTTGTTTTTGGACATCATTGTATATTGATAATTATAATGTTTCTATGCTTTTTTTTATTTATTTATTTATTTATTTATTTATTTTGTTTATATTTTTGTTTTGTTTTGTTTTGTTTTTGTAAAATACTTAAGAAAAGTGCAGGAAATGGCATTTGGAAGAGCTTAAAAGCTCGTACTTTAGAAAATAAATGAGAAACATATATTTTTCTTTTCATTTTGATGCCAGATGCAGTAAGTAGTGCTAAAAGATGAGATCAAAGGTGGTTTCTGGAAAGGGGCTAAATTTGTTATGTTGCGAACATGCGATAGTCACTGAATTTTATGCTAAATATAAAAGGAAATGACTTTCTAACCTAACTAACAAGTAAAATTTTAATTTAATTTTACAAGAGCGTATTGAAAATCATGGATTTACTGAAGAATTAAACAAATGGTGGGTCTCACAACTCCCCCACCCTTCTATAATCATTTGTGATGACCGATGCTACACCGGGTAAGGTGTGGGGTAATTAATTTATATCAGTGACTGCAAAGGATGCATCTACGATTAGCGTAGTTCTTTTGGAGTTAAACCCGCGCGTTTATTGTTTATGGCGGACAAAAAGTCTTAGCCCCCCCCCCCCCCCGGGCTAAAGTGGTATTGAATAGGATGCTAGCATTCCAAAAATCACGTAAACCATACTTGCGACTCACAAAATATTTGTGAAAATACATCGTGTGTTTATCTTATTAACTTGAAAATATATTAGACTTTATACATCAGTTGCACTGTTATCAAGGGACCATTGCCATTATGTAAAGAGTTCAAGGGCTGCCGTGAGAGGAAACATAAAAGAGAATGAAGTAGATGTCTCCAGCTCTTTCTTCAAGCCATGTATTTTAAACAAATTACAACACGCTTGTCCGTGTCATTTTTCGTTTTCAAGGCGGTTGGCGCGGGCTTTATTTAATCTTTCTCTTGCTTAACCCGTTTATCTTGTTCCCAAAAGCGGAAAATGTGTAGACATGGTTGAAATGTACAACAATGTGCCACCAATAGTATTACCGTCTTTAAAGGGCGTTGCACAATGTCGAATCTACACTTAAACACTGTGTTATATTTTGCTTCTAGTCCTCTATTTGTGAAAAATACTGTTGTGTGCTTTTCATATTTTATATGGGTAAATTGGCTCTGTTTTCTTTTTATTATTCACTATTTGTGTCTTTTTGGGGGACAGTATGTTGTAGGAAACGTTGTGCTATTACAAACCCCCTTTGGATTAACATACTAATAATGTATGGATAGGTATGTGTATCCTCTATACAATGTATCTGAATAAAAACAGGCCCATAAATTGACTTGTTTAAAATGGTAAAAATCAAATCACGTCTAATTGGGACTGTACAAATCGACTTATTTTTGAACATTTTTTCGAATGGGGCAATACATATTAACAATTAATTGATTCATTGCAGGAATGGAAGAACAAATTTGCTTTACGGTATAATAATAGTATGCTTGATGCAAACAAATTTTACATGATAATGATCTTTCTCAAATCATGTTTTGAGGATTTTTTGCTAAAAGTCATTCTTTATGTGATATCAAATTTAGTGTCATTACATTTACAATCATTTCACCCAGTTTTTCAATCATCATCTAAACAGTCAGACTCGTGTCTGATACTATAGTACCACATAAGCCGCTGTTAATGATAATGATTTTTTTGGTAACTCTAGTAGCATGTCGCTAGTCAACTGCCAGTTTAATCATTTAAGAACTTGTCCTTAATCGGAGAAGCACTACAATAATAGAATATGAAATTCAAATGCAAACATTAAATGACTTTGTAATGTTGTGATTTTCTAACACCTCTTCATCTGTGACAGGTGGTGCGTAAGCCTTGCTGAGATCGGCCGGAAAAGCTTATTAACAGAAGGAAATCAAGGAATCGAATTGATTTATGCATATTAAAGTATATCGTATTATTCGCAATTCTTTTATCCCAATAAAGATTTTATAACTACTTACAGAGTGGTGCGTGGGCTTTTGAATTTACACAAGTTACATATTTAGTAGTTGACCTAAATGCATTTACAATCTGTATTATTTGTGTTATCACGGCTATATCTAATTACACAGTATTCTGTATATATACATCCCACGTTATACAAATATAGTTAGATAAAGTTATTGAAATTTAATACTAATAATACTAATTTAATATACATCTCGGTTCTTGAAATATTTCCTTTAATTCGGTGCTTAGGTGACGTCTATAAAACAATATAAACGTGTTATAGACGCGTTTGGTTTTGACCTGATTGTTGACGAAATGATGGAGATTATAAACCACACATTTCAACATCCGATAGGTTAAGAGAAGCAAGCATTGTAAATGATAAGATAGCTTTCATATAATAAACAAACGAAGTAAGGACTGCCAAAATGCCTAAAGGTCCGGTCATACTACCACCGCATTTGCAATGCGTTGCTTTGCGATGCGGTGCGTTGCCGCACTGCAAACTACTGCATTGCGATATCGCAATGAAGTTAAATACATTTTAACCTGGAAATGCGACGAGTTGCGTTGAGTTGCGGCAGAAAGTAATCGATATATCGGCATTGCAAAGCAACGCATCGCAAATGCGGTGGTAGTATGAACGGACCTTTAACTTGGAAATGCGACGAGTTGCGTTGAGTTGCAGCAAAAAGTAATCGATATATCGGCATCGCAAAGCAACGCATCGCAAATGCGGTGGTAGTATGAACGGACCTTAAGACTAATATATTTTACCAATATGATGAAGTTCAGCAGTATTCGCGTAAATCTCAAAGTCTTGTGTCTTCATAATGTTATTGGTAACCTTAGTACTTAATAATCGGAAAACAACCCTTCCAGAACCTTCAAGGACAGTATTATATAACTAGGCCCAAAAACATTAGTATCAGGAGAAAATTGTATTTCCTTGAAGTTAATGTAAAAAGATATAAACACGGTTTTAAATTTCTTGGCCTCTTCATATACAATCTGTTGAACGGTTGTGTATTTTAGCCTGGTGGGTACGAGCAATCTGAATTTCCAGCAGGAATACAGTAATCAAAGCTTGACCATACGTTATACTCGACAGGGCAATATAATCATCAAACAATCCCTGTTGTAACTTGTGGGATCCTCGTATTACTAACAAAGCATCTTCCTTTCTATCCCAAAATTTAATCTATAGTGTCCATAGAATTGAAACAAACACCTACGATTTGATTACAAGTACCTGAGACATACCCACGGCAACAAAGGAGGGTTGGATGCCTTATGATGAGATAAAGCTACTCTCCATATTGTGCTTGAATAAACGCTCGGAGCTCGTAGGTGTCAAGAAACTGGATGCACAAGATCTTGGGACCTCTTTTATTTTGCTTTTATTGCATTTGCTAGGGCACTAAAATAGGTCTGTCTTCTTTTTGCCTTCTTGTCTTTCTCCCCTTCCATCGTTTACCGCTTTCTAAATCTACGATTCATACCAATTTATTACTTTAAATTAAAGTATAAATGGGATACTGAAACTCAGTCCAGACATAATTTTAAAATGCTTCTGAATACCAATTGTCTTTGCAACAATAAATAGCAGTTGCAAACATTCATACTGAATAGTTCTGTTCATAATTTTCTCCCGCTAGTAAAATGAATTAAATTGACAAGTGCGCACGAAAGTTACAATGTTGAATGGGGCGAAATTTAGACAATAATGCACAATTGCTAAATTTTTTACAAGCCCAATAATTTACTAACGTTTCAGACGTTGATGGCCTATGACGACCTTTGTTCAATTTGTCCCGGTATTTTAAACAAGGGGACAACTTGTCCCTTTTCCCCGTTCGTAAGCACCTGATGCTTATGAGATTAATTGACCGGCACAAAGTAGTGGCAGTACCATTGCTGTGCAATAAATGTGTTATGTATAATGTCAAATTGATTTGTATTATTATCTGATCCAAATCCAGTAACACTACATGCATAGGATTAGACCTGTGCTCACGGGAGGGACATGAAAACTGGCACTACAGCTCTGCCATATTGATTTTTCAAAGTCAAATTCTAGTACCTATTACAATGAATCCAAAGGTCCAGGAAAATGATTCCAAAGCAAAATATAAAAAATAAATAATGCTAACATCTTTATGAATGTTATATTTTATTTGGTTGGATTAAAAACGTGATCTAATTATTTTGATCCAAAAATATTACCATACAAAATAGTTCGGACTTTATTGAGTCCAGTAACAAAACCCGAATATAGTCTCCAAAGAAACGAAATGAGTTTACAACTCAATCAATCAGCGAGTGCTACGATCGCGTGCGCGCATTACGCACCAGGAATACGCCTACAACGAAAGCATCGTGTTCCGGGACGGCGCGTCTACTCTCGTATAACTTTTCATAGGGGATTCCTAAGAACCAATTTTGTGTAAGCGTGCTGGTGTGAATGGCGTTGCGTTCTTGTTTGCGGGTAATTTGTCACGTTATGGGCCAGTGCGCATGTGCGTTGGTATTTTCATTTTTCTCTGGAAATCTGAATATGAATACTTTAGTAATGACTGCCTGTGGAAGGGTAATCAAGTAGTCCTCCGGGATTCATCTCGAATGTTAATAAAACACTTAAAAATTGGGACAGGTAGTAATACTAATACTAGGCATAATATAAAGGCGACTTCTCCCTGATCATGTGTCTGAAATTCAAGGGAAATCTATTATCGTAATCACAATCCATTTTAGCTGGAGTATTTTGATCTGTGAAGGTATGTTATGTCCAACGTTTAGATTAGGAACGATAAGAGTATGAACGTGACTTGATTTGGTTCTAAACAAACACATTAAAGTTTGTCTTCAAAAACACCTATATATCTGATCTCATGATCGTGAGTGAAGCAGTCATCAAGGTACGTCTGCCTTTAGAGGGTAAGCAGTATATTGAAAATATTTGCTGGGTATAATTATATTTTCGTCTTGTCTCAATATTCGCAAAATTGGTGTCTTTACTGGGATCAGGAACTAGAGCATTATATGCCACAAGTTGCCCTAATTTTAAATGTATTTTTCATATGAATATTCAACGACTGTTTTAGGTATAAATGTTGTTATATTTTAATAAAAGGTGGTGGTTATTGTGATATGTAAACACTCAACACACTGTATAATAAAGAAGAGTTACTGTAAATGGTAGACTAAAACAGTTGCTAAGATCTAGAGTAGTTGCTAAGATCTGGATAAAGGCGTGCAAGTCAAAGTAGAAATGACCATCAGAGATTCGTAGAGAATTAAGAGGTTGGCTGTCAGCATCCAGCCTCTTGACTAAAGAGAATATCTTGTGGGCACATCATGATTGTTTACGCCCATATCAAAGAATGTTTTTACTTTAGATCAATATGCAAGATACTTCAGCCTACCCAGCCTAAAATTGTGCATGTAAAACTGGATCAAAACTGACTTCAGGAAATTGAATAAGCACCTCATGCCAGATTGCCCAAAACGAACTTTATTAGCATACCGCTTATACAAATATTATCATCCAGGTATAGATTCTGTTTGTAATAGGATCGGGTTTGTTATTGTACATTTTGACTGGACACATGTGAATCATCCGAAACAAAATATGTAGTTCAGATACATAGGGTGATCTAGGATATTATGACAACGAGAAGGTGACACGCACCAATAAGTGTATTAAAATAAATAGCTAGCAATGGTGATAATACGAGTGCTTTGTGATCTTATTCATAGCTATCCTCTAGATAATTGGACAAAAGGATGTTTTTTGACAGGAAGAATGACAGGTTATTACGAAGCAATTAGGCGAGTTCTTCAAATCTGATCGCCGACGGACTCTTTTTCCGTCAGCTTGACGTCCCTATCTAAAGACGTGTGTGAGGTGATCGTGAGTAAGGAATAAGGTGGCATTATTGCAACCAGCTGTCAGCTATTTGATAAAGCAGGTTAGGAAAGCAAGATGTATCAAATGAATGGGAACAAATTATTCCCATTATTGTATCATAAATGTTGGATGAATTTTTGTAAGCAAAATGAGATCAGCATTTTAAATAACAATGAATTCATATGTCTTTATGAAGAGAACCTGCTAAGATAAGGGAGGTTTATTGAAAAAGGTCCGATTACACAAAGAAGAGTACCCGTAGACATGCCCTAGCATTAGCTTTCAAATTTCATGTGAGACCATATTAACCATAATATTTAGCTTTTAGCTTAGAAACATGTGTTTTAAAGTTCAGTTTAAATTTGAATATGTTAAAACGGAAATATAAGTAAAAACATTTACTGTTCAACAATTTGTTTTAATTGTGTACTTTAAGGGTATACGATGTATTGTTGGTCGAAGCAGCAAAAAAAAATGTAGTTCAGAGCATCTTGCGAAAGCTAGTGAGCTTTAGCAAAAATTGCATTGCTCAATTCATAGCGAGCGTGTAGAAGAATTCAAATATCACAGATATACTTTTGTAGGTCCTGTGGTTCTTGAGTTATGTTGTAAAGAGGGCTAAAACAGCAACACTTTTGTAAAACGTACATAACTCATTAACAACAATAAATTAAGCAAGTTTTCAAAGCATATGATTTGTAGAATGAACTTTTGCAAAACACCAAAGTGTTATTTTTCAATAATATATTGATTCAGATAATGAAAATTGATTTTTTTTTTGCCTGCTTCGACCAACATACCTCGTAAACCCTTAATAATACAGGGGTACAACATTCACAGGCTCTAATAATCGTTTTACCTTCACCATTGTTTATGATATTGTATTTTGTTGTTCATTTTTGATAGAAAATAATTGATTGATTGATTGATTGAATATTCCCATTCCTTTTAAAGTTCATTTCCTAGGACGAATGCAAACCCCTTATAATAATTCAGATAAAAAATATATAGGTGATTTAAATTCCCATAGGAGTGTCTTGTTTCATTTAAGGTTATTCGAAATAATTCACAAGCTTTTTGTAGTGCGATAGAAAGAAACTGATGCATTATTGAAGACACATCGAATCACAATTATAGATTGTTATGTCTTCGAATGAAAAAGAAAGAAACATATTCATAAAGAACTGTCAAGTACATTAACAAAGTAAATGTTGCCGTGTAGAGTTTGCCTTTGGCTTTGATTGAACTTTATAATAGAAAGAATCAAAAACGTGTTACAATATCCGAGTGCATATTTTAACATTGCAAATACATGATCAAAGGAGACCCGAAATTCATAGGAAGGATCACTCAACCATTGTAGTAGCTGAACAAATGTTGAAATGCTATATCGTGATAACAACCAAAACCTATTTTGTAAATAGTCTGTTGCGACGCAAACTATGGCGGACCCTATCGAATAGATGAATAATAAACTGAAAATGAGAAGAATTGCATGAGCAACATAATATCGCAATAATGTAAACTTTGCAATGTTATTTTTTATTGCAAACGAAGTGATTTGTCAACGAGGATTTCAGGTGTTTTACGCATAGCTTTCAGAATTCCTCACTTCCTGAATTCTGATCCTGCGTAAGTAGTTTATCATCTTTAGTTCATATAAATAATTATTTTGACCGCTCTAAAACTTCTCTAATTTTCTCGTTGGTTTCTATTCACATTTGTATCCTCTTGGATCCATCTGTTTTTGATGTAGCCAACCTCTCATTGAAAATCTTAAATGTCAAGAGCAGCTATGCAAACTTACCACTTTTCTTCATTCCTATTTTGCACATCTTTAAGATCATTGTTAATCGACACGAATGGGGTATCCGAATATTTTGAAATGATAGAACATTTCGTCTCCTTGAGTATTTACAGATATTATAATTCCACAAATTCCGTTTGCAGAAACAAAGCAAAAGATAGATGCGGTTTTTGCAGTCAGGATACTTAGAGTGTCAAAACCCCTTCCTTTAATAACATTTGAGCTTTCCATGTCTCTGCCATGTCTAATATCGACTTGTCTCTTCTTGCTTGATATGATAAATGGTTGAAGGATATGTCAAAATATCACTTGACTGTTTTACCGTTGAATGACAGTAGCCCATTGACTGTCTAGAAATCATACGATTTATTCAACCCTTGCATTACAGTAAAATGTTTTCAAATTGAGCGCACGAATAAGAATGACAATGAGGAATAAATAAATATTGGGATTTATAACACGGCCTTATCAAACTAAAAATGCATCTCAAAGTATGGTTGTTAAGCACAATATACATATAATTACACGGTGGTGGACCTGCAAGATTGTCATAGTAACCACATTGTGGGGAATCGAACCCGGGACACAGTGTTGATAGGCGATTGTTTGGGTGTAAAGGATAAGGTAATGACCTTTATTTCTATTCATTAAAGGGAAAATGATTTAAATTATCAAAACTCGTAGTTAACATTGGTAGTTCGTAATAGACCATGCGAGACTAAGAATCTAGAGCAATCTATAGGTTGCGTTTACAAATTAATGTGGTAAAGATTTATTATTTTAATTTAATTGATGACGAGCACACGGGTGAAATATGCAATTATAATAATTACAGCATGCAATAGCGAGCTTTTAGTTAAGTGGGTACAAGCCTAACTTTTATCCAGAAGAACGGAATAAGTTTCTTTCTTTTCTGCAGTCTTAATAATGCTTTACATTAGCTGCATTTATTTTTAGCTGTTTTTAAGTTAATTACATCATTTCTAACACACTGTCAATGCAGTTTACGTCCCGTTCCTGAATTCCATGTGTAAATTCCAATGTACATTCGTACCATCACGACCGTGGGACCAAACATTCTAATGTAATTGTGATGTTACGCAACAGCCAATAGTCATGTTCAGAGTCATTTCAGTGTGGATAAACTTAATTTTGACCATTTGAATTTGACTTAAAACTGGGCTACATTTTTTAAAATTATTTTTAAACAATATATTTACCAAATATTCTTAGACAAAAGACAATTTCGAGAAATGGGGTAAAGTTGTTTCTGGACATCATTGTATATTGATAATTATAATGTTTCTTTTTTTATTTATTTATTTATTTATTTATTTATTTATTTATTTATTTATTTATTTATTTATTTATTTATTTATTTATTTATTTTTATTTATTTTTTTATTTATTTTTTTTTTTTTTTTTTTTTTTTGTTTTTTGAAATACTAAAAAAGTGCAGAAACTGGCATTTGGAAGAGTTTAAAAGCTCATACCTTAGAAAATAAATGAGAAACATATATTTTTCTTTTCATTTTGATGCCAGATGCATTAAGTAGTGCTCAAAGGTGGTTTCTGGAAAGGGGCTAACTTTGTTGTGTTAAAAAAAGGACTTTCATCATCAAAAGTCATGCTATAAAAAACAGTAACGAAGGCTAAAAAAGTTGTCCCAAATCTGACTATTTTTGTTTGTTTCCAAAATAATTACACACAAAAAAAACTCGTTTTTCTAAAAATGTCAATAACAAGCTGATGTAAGCCCCTGGATGTTCGTTACCCATTATTTACGTTTTAATGCCTCGAACACATTATTGGGGTTAAAGGATAAGGCATTGCTCTTTATTATAGTACATTAGGATTAATTCCCATTACGGTTTGCTAGAGATAAAGTCAATTAGTCCTGACAACAAGGATGTACAGAGACACCAGCTGGGATTACTTTGTGTTTCAATCCAATTTGTCTACGAGCAAATGTGTCAAGTATTGTATTAGATCTGTCAAAGTGTGCTTGGAGGTAGAGAGAAACAGCGCAGTGTATCTCTAAAATAAATCACGAAGTTTGTTAACGAAGACATGGAAATTGCTGCAAAACTACAACCAGCAAGTCTGACTCAAATCTTTAAAAGTTTTTCACGTCATCCGGGCATTTTATAGAGTAATGGTATTGCTACAGTTGTTTGTTATTTACCCCCAAACACTTCCACAGTTTAGCACTACTTTGGGGCTCTGTTGCTTTAGATGCTTTAGTATACTATCCAAAGAGGTTACGCGCTCGATTGAACACCTCGCGCTTTACTGCAAATGCATAGACTACTAGCCTGGCAATGTTATCCCTTGCTAAAAGCTAAAATATATAGACAAAAAGCTAACATGTATATCAAAAAGCAAAGTATTTCAAAATATACAAATATTCGCGGACACGAAGTAACTAAAATAATAACCAATCTTTACAATCTATATCGACACTCATCGACACTCATAACTCCCATGTCTGTTCATTCTATATCGACTCTCATGTCGGTTTATTGCACAATATAAAAAGAAATATCTGTGCAAAACACAATTGATTTTTAGATACTGTTGAGACCCGTTTACAAAATAACAATAGTAATTGAGTTAGATTGTGTTTAAATATGTCAGCAAATAGCAAAACAATTCTCAGAAAGGTTGATTACGTCTGTTACTCATCTCTGCTACTTGTTACTGATGGAGACATGTAATTAATCGTGTAATCTTACAAATACGTAATTTAAACTTTAAATCAGGTTGCGTTTAAAGGCTCATTTAGTGATCCCAGCGAAAATAAAATTGTTTATAAATTGCCTAAGAGTGAAGAATAAGTCATTACAATAATGTCATTAAGTATTTTTGCTGTGAAACGTTTGGCAAAAAACGAAGAAAACAGCAATATTGACAAAGTTGTGGCCCATTTAAATCCATGTGGTTAGTTTCAGCACTAAAGTATAGAAATTGACAGATTCACACAAAATATTACATTTTGTCTTAAACCGTAGAACTACTGCGCCATATTTTGTATGACGAACTACGAAGAGGGGGGATGTTCCGACCCCCCCTTAATTTTCAATTCTAAACGTCATATACCCTTATATTTAGTACTAATGTATAGATATGGGTCTTCTCTATCTAGTCATATCAAAATAAGTACAAACATTCCCCACATAATGTGAAATGCTGGCTATGTACAACAGTATAGGCAAAATTGATTTTCTGCTAAAAATTCTACAAAAATGAACATCATTGGGACCTCGCCAACCCCCCGGTCATCTTTGATGGCCGGTCCTACCCCCGGGTAAGGTGCTGGGGTAAACAATTAGCTTAGGTCGTTTGAGTGTAAACGCGTGCGTTTCTTATGACGGATAAACAATCTTAGGGGGTTGGTACAACCTAAACCACTAGCAGGCTATGTTAGCATACCTATATTAAATATCAGAGGCGCCAAAATTGGAATTTTGATGATTTTTACGATCCGCGTGATGAGCAAATCACGGAATGGGCCTTTAACAACCAAACACACTGTTCACTGCAAAACTAGACTACATCAATTATATTGGTCAACATGAAATCATAGGCCGCCTTCGATGAAATAGCATATTTACCCATGGCAACAACATGCTTTCAGTTTGTCGTAGGCAAAGGTCACTTTCGGGAAAGCTGGTCTGATATAAACCGATTTCTCATCTTGTTCATATAATCGGAATTGACTGTATAACAGGAATAAAGAAACTATACGTTTGGGAGCTATAAAAGCTGCTAATAAAAATGGCTGAAACTTTGAAGGGGGAGTAGTCACCCTTATAATTTTGAGAAGCCACAGTATGAAGGGCCTCAACCAGGGCCCTTTTAATATTTCCCTGATCATTTTGTAACACGGACTTCGAAAAGGGGAAGAGCGAGTTGTTGCAACTCCCCTAATTTTTAATTAAAATATCATATACCATTATATTTGATACCAATGTACAGACAAACTTGCCCTTTAAATGTCGCTATGATGTCATGCAAATTTAGGAAAATTCTTGCTATGTACTTTTATTAGCAAAATTTATTTTCGGCTAAATATTCTACGAACATGCGATATTCACAGAATTTTATGCTGAATATAAAAGGAAATGACTTTTTAACCTAACAAGTAAAATTTTAATTTAATTTTACAAGAGCGTAATGAAAATCATGGATTTACTGAAGAATTAAACAAATGGTGGGTCTCACCAACGCCCCCACCCTTCTATAATCATTTTTGATGACCGATGCTACACCGGGTAAGGTGTGGGGTAATTATATCACTGAGTGCAAAGGATGCATCTACGATTAGCGTAGTTCTTTTGGAGTTAAACCCGCACGTTTTTTTTCTATGACGGACACAAATTCTTAGGGGACCTATAGCTCCCTTTGTAATTCTAGGGCTAAAGTGGTATTGAATAGGATGCTAGCATTCCAAAAATCACAGGGACCCCACCCATTCGTAGTTCTAGGGCTAAAGTGGTATTGAATAGGATGCTAGCATTCCAAAAATCACAGGGACCCCACCCATTCGTAGTTCTTGGGCTAAAGTGGTATTGAATAGGATGCTAGCATTCCAAAAATCATAAGGGCCCCACCCATTCGTAGTTCTAGGGCTAAAGTGGTATTGAATAGGATGCTAGCATTCCAAAAATCACAGGGACCCCACCCATTCGTAGTTCTATGGCTAAAGTGGTATTGAATAGGATGTTAGCATTCCAAAAATCATAGGGACCCCACCCATTCGTAGTTCTAGGGCTAAAGTGGTATTGAATATGATGCTAGCATTCCAAAATTCATAGGGACCCCACCCATTCGTAGTTCTAGGGCTAAAGTGGTATTGAATAGGAGCTAGCATTCCAAAAATCATAGGGACCCCACATATTCGTAGTTCTAGGGCTAAAGTGGTATTGAATAGGATGTTAGCATTCCAAAAATCACAGGGGCCCCACCCATACGTAGTTCTAGGGCTAAAGTGGTACTGAATAGGATGTTAGCATTCCAAAAATCACAGGGACCCCACCCATTCGTAGTTCTAGGGCTAAAGTGGTATTGAATAGGATGCTAGCATTCCAAAAATCATAGGGACCCCACATATTCGTAGTTCTAGGGCTAAAGTGGTACTGAATAGGATGTTAGCATTCCAAAAATCATAGGGGCCCCACCCATTCGTAGTTCTAGGGCTAAAGTGGTACTGAATAGGATGTTAGCATTCCAAAAATCACAGGGACCCCACCCATTCGTAGTTCTAGGGCTAAAGTGATATTGAATAGGATGCTAGCATTCCAAAAATCACGTAAATCATACTTGCGACTCACAAAATATTTGTGACCATACATCGTGTGTTTATCTTATTAACTTGAAAATATATTAGACTTTATACATCAGATGCACTGTTATCAAGGGACCATTGCCATTATGTAAAGAGTTCAAGGGCTGCCGTGAGAGGAAACATAAAAGAGAATGAAGTAGATGTCTCCAGCTCTTTCTTCAAGCCATGTATTTTAAACAAATTACAACACGCTTGTCCGTGTCATTTTTCGTTTTCAAGGCGGTTGGCGCGGGCTTTATTTAATCTTTCTCTTGCTTAACCCGTTTATCTTGTTCCCAAAAGCGGAAAATGTGTAGACATGGTTGAAATGTACAACAATGTGCCACCAATAGTATTACCGTCTTTAAAGGGGCGTTGCACAATGTCGAATCTACACTTAAACACTGTGTTATACTTTGCTTCTAGTCCTCTATTTGTGAAAAATACTGTTGTGTGCTTTTCATATTTTATATGGGTAAATTGGCTCTGTTTTCTTTTTATTATTCACTATTTGTGTCTTTTGGGGGACAGTATGTTGTAGGAAACGTTGTGCTATTACAAAACCCTTTGGATTAACATACTAATAATGTATGGATATGTATGTGTATCCTCTATACAATGTATCTGAATAAAAACAGGCCCATAGATTGACTTGTTTAAAATGGTAAAAATCAAATCACGTCTAATTGGGACTGTACAAATCGACTTATTTTTGAACATTTTTTCGAATGGGGCAATACATATTAACAATTAATTGATTCATTGCAGGAATAGAAGAACAAATTTACTTTACATTATAATAATAGTATGCTTGATGCAAACAAATTTTACATGATAATGATCTTTCTCAAATCATGTTTTGAGGATTTTTTGCTAAAAGTCATTCTTTATGTGATATCAAATTTAGTGTCATTACATTTACAATCATTTCACCCAGTTTTTCAATCATCATCTAAACAGTCAGACTCGTGTCTGATACTACAGTACCGCATAAGCCGCTGTTAATGATAATGAATTTTTGCTAACTCTAGTATCATGTCGCTAGTCAACTGCCAGTTTGATCATTTAAGAACTTGTCCTTAATCGGAGAAGCACTGCAATAATAGAATATGAAATTCAAATGCAAACATTAAATGACTTTGTAATGTTGTGATTTTCTAACACCTCTTCATCTGTGACAGGTGGTGCGTAAGCCTTGCTGAGATCGGCCGGAAAAGCTTATTAACAGAAGGAAATCAAGGAATCGAATTGATTTATGCATATTAAAGTATATCGTATTATTCGCAATTCTTTTATCCCAATAAAGATTTTATAACTACTTACAGAGTGGTGCGTGGGCTTTTGAATTTACACAAGTTACATATTTAGTAGTTGACCTAAATGCATTTACAATCTGTATTATTTGTGTTATCACGGCTATATCTAATTACACAGTATTCTGTATATATACATCCCACGTTATACAAATATTGTTAGATAAAGTTATTGAAATTTAATACTAATAATACTAATTTAATATACATCTCGGTTATTGAAATATTTCTTTTAATTCTGTGCTTAGGTGACGTCTATAAAACAATATAAACGTGTTATAGACGCGTTTGGTTTTGACCTGATTGTTGACGAAACGATGGAGATTGTAAACCACACATTTCAACATCCGATAGGTTAAGAGAAGCAAGCATTGTAAATGATGAGAGCAAATCCTTAAGATAGCTTTCATATTACTTTTAAATCCCCTGTTTTCCACCGCGTCTTGTTTATAAAAAACAAACGAAGTAAGGACTACCAAAATGCCTAAGACTAATGTATTTTACCAATATGATGAAGTTCAGCAGTATTCGCGTAAATCTCAAAGTCTTGTGTCTTCATAATGTTATTGGTAACCTTGGTACTTAATAATCGGAAAACAACCCTTCCAGAACCTTCAAGGACAGTATTATATAACTAGGCCCAAAAACATTAGTATCAGGAGAAAATTTTATTTCCTTGAAGTTAATGTAAAAAGATATAAACAGGGTTTTAAATGTCTTGGCCTCTTCATATACAATCTGTTGAACGAGTGTGTATTTTAGCCTGGTGGGTACGACCAATCTGAATTTCCAGCAGGAATACAGTAATCAAAGCTTGACCATACGTTATACTCGACATGGCAATATAATCATAAAACAATCCCTGTTGTAACTTGTGGGGATCCTCGTATTACTAGCAAAGCATCTTCCTTTCTATCCCAAAATTTAATCTATAGTGTCCATAGAATTGAAACAAACACCTACGATTTGATTACAAGTACCTGAGACATACCCATGGCAACAAAGGTGGGTTGGATGCGTTATGATGAGATAAAGCTACTCTCCACATTGTGCTTGAATAAACGCTCGGAGCTCGTAGGTGTCAAGAAACTGGATGCACAAGCTCTTGGGACCTTTTTTATTTTGCTTTTATTACATTTGCTTGGGCACTGAAATAGGTCTGTCTTCTTTTTGCCTTCTCATCTTTCTCCCCTTCCATCGTTTATCGCTTTCTAAATCTACCAATACCAATTTATTACTTTAAATTAAAGTATGAATGGGATACTGAAACTCAGTCCAGACATAATTTTAAAAGGCTTCTGAATACCAATTGTCTTTGGAACAATAAATAGCAGTTGAAATCATTCAGACTGAATAGTTCTGTTCATAATGTTGTCCCGCTAGTAAAATGAATTAAATTGACAAGTGCGCGCGAAAGTTACAATGTTGAATGGGGCGAAATTTAGATAATAATGCACTATTGGTAAATTTTTTACAAGCCCAATAATTTACTAACGTTTCAGACGTTGATGGCATATGACGACCTTTGTTCAATTTGTCCCGGTATTTTAAACAAGGGGACAACTCAAAGTCAAATGCTAGTACCTATTACAATGAATCCAAAGGTCCAGGAAAAGAATATGTGACTGGATCTGGAATAGATAATAAACGACTCCAAAGCAAAATATGAAATAAGTAATAGCACGTTCTGAATGTCAATAAAAATAAATAATGCTAACATCTTTATGAATGTTATATTTTATTTGGTTGGATTAAAAACGTGATCTAATTATTTTGATCCGAAAATATTACCATACAAAATAGTTCGGACTTTATTGAGTCCAGTAACAAAACCCGAATATAGCCTCCAAAGAAACGAAATGAGTTTACAACTCAATCAATCAGCGAGTGCTACGATCGCGTGCGCACATTACGCACCAGGAATACGCCTACAACGAAAGCACCGTGTTCCGGGACGGCGCGTCTACTCTCGTCTATCTTTTCATAGGGGATTCCAAAGAACCAATTTTGTGTAAACGTGCTGGTGTGAATGGCGTTGCGTTCTTGTTTGCGGGTAATTTGTCACGTTATGGGCCAGTGCGCATGTGCGCTGGTATTTTCATTTTTCTCTGGAAATCTGAATATGAAGACTTTAGTAATGACTGCCTGTGGAAGGGTAATCAAGTAGTCCTCCGGGATTCATCTCGAATGTTAATAAAACACTTAAATTGGGACAGGTAGTAATACTAATACTAGGCATAATATAAAGGCGACTTCTCCTGATCATGTGTCTGAAATTCAAGGGAAATCTATTATCGTAATCACAATCCATTTTAGCTGGAGTATTTTGATCTGTGAAGGTATGTTATGTCTAACGTTTAGATTAGGAACGATAAGAGTATGAACGTGACTTGATTTGGTTCTAAACAAACACATTAAAGTTTGTCTTCAAAAACACCTATATCATCTGATCTTATGATCGTGAGTGAAGCAGTCATCCAGGTACGTCTGCCTTTAGAGGGTAAGCAGTATATTGAAAATATTTGCTGGGAATAAGTATATTTTCGTCTTGTCTCAATATTCGCAAAATTGGTGTCTTTACTGGGATCAGGAACTAGAGCATTTTATGCCACAAGTTGCCCTAATTTTAAATGTATTTTTCATATGAATATTCAACGACTGTTTTAGGTATAAATGTTGTTATATTTTAATAAAAGGTGGTGGTTATTGTGATATGTAAACACTCAACACACTGTATAATAAAATGAGTGAAAGGCTTAGTTCTTTCGTTGGCAAGAAGAGTTACTGTAAATGGTAGACTGAAACAGTTGCTAAGATCTAGAGTAACGGCTTTCTTGGATAAAGGCGTGCACGTCAAAGTAGAAATGACCATCAGAGATTGGTAGAATTAAGAGGTTGGTTGTCAGCATCCAACCTCTTGACTAAAGAGAATATATTGTGGGCACATCATGATGGTTTACGCCCATATCAAAGAATGTTTTTACTTTAGATCAATATGCAAACGTAAAGGAAATGTCAAGTTATGCAAAGAAATGTTTTGAAAATTATAGGGGCTGCTAGTTCTTTTGAACCCTGTACATTGTAAATAATTATGTTGATGGATTACAAAAACTTTTTTTAGGTTTGCATAGAAAATTAATCATGTAAAACTGGATCAAAACTGACTTCAGGAAATTGAATAAGCACCTCATGCCAGATTGCCCAAAACGAACTTTATTAGCATACCGCTTATAAAAATATTATCATCCAGGTATAGATTCTGTTTGTAATAGGATCGGGTTTGTTATTGTACATTTTGACTGGACACATGTGAATCAACCGAAACAAAATATGTAGTTCAGATACATAGTGTGATCTAGGATATTATGACAACGAGAAGGTGACACGCACCAATAAGTGTATTAAAATAAATAGCTAGCAATGGTGATAATACGAGTGCTTTGTGATCTTATTCATAGCTATTCTCGAGATAATTGGACAGAAGGATGATTTTTGACAGCAAGAATGACAGGTTATTACGAAGCAATTAGGCGAGTTCTTCAAATATGATCGCCGATGGACTCTTTTTCCGTCGGTTTGACCTCCCTATCTAAAGACGTGTGTGAGGTGATCGTAAGGCATAAGGTGGCATTATTACAACCAGCTGTCAGCTATTTGATAAAGCAGGTTAGGAAAGCAAGATGTATCAAATGAATGGGGACAAATTATTCCCATTATTGTATCATAAATGTTGGATGAATTTTTGTAAGCAAAATGAGATCAGCATTTTAAATAACAATGAATTCATATGTCTTCTTTATGAAGAGAACCTGCTAAGATAAGGGAGGTTTATTGAAAAAGGTCCGATTACAAAAAGAAGAGTACCCGTAGACATGCCCTAGCATTAGCTTTCAAATTTCATGTGAGACCATTTTAACCATAATATTTAGCTTTTAGCTTAGAAACATGTATTTTAAAGTTCAGTTTAAATTTGAATATGTTAAAACGGAAATATAAGTAAAAACATTTAGTGTTCAAAAAACATTCACTGTTTTGTTTTAATTGTGTAATTTAAGGGTATACGATGTATTGTTGGTCGAAGCAGCAACAAAAAATGTAGTTCAGAGCATCTTGCGAATGCTAGTGAGCTTTAGCGAAAATTGCATTGCTCAATTCATAGCGAGCGTGTAGAAGAATTCAAATATCACAGATATACTTTTGTAGGTCCTGTGGTTCAACACTTTTTTAAACGTACATAACTCATTAACAACAATAAATTAAGCAAGTTTTCAAAGCATATGATTTGTAGAATGAACTTTTGCAAAACACCAAAGTGTTATTTTTCAATAATATATTGATTCAGATAATGAAAATTGATATTTTTTGGCTGCTTCGACCAACAATACCTCGTAAACCCTTAATAATACAGGGGTACAACATTCACAGGCTCTAATAATCTCGTTTTACCTTCACCATCGTTTATGATATTGTATTTTGTTGTTCATTTTTGATAGAAAATAATTGATTGATTGATTGATTGAATATTCCCATTCCTTTTAAAGTTCATTTCCTAGGACGAACATTTCGATTTGGATTTGGAAGATACCTTCTCTTAAATAACAGTATTGCGAACCACCAGCATTCATAGTTCGATGTAGAGAGTCTTTCCTATTCAGAGGAAATATTGCAATTACACACCTTATTGCCTTTTAACAATAACCAATGACAATAGCACATATCAGAGAAAATGTAAGAAAAGGAGGGAGAACAGAATTATATCCTTGAGATAATCCCGTAGGTAATCCTGTTGCACCTATTCATAGTCCTTTATTCTCAAGTGGTGGGTTAACCAACAATTAACAATGAGATGACATTCCTGAACCTCGTTCAGTTGGGGATGATTTAGAGTGACCGCCAAGTATGACCATTTGATATTTAATACCAGCAATGTGAAAAAAAAGAAATAATGTAGTGCCAAAATAATGTACCCTTTTACGGAAGGAGCAAAGTTTAACAAGTTATAACTCCGCTTCTGCAGTACGAATGTCAGCGGCGAATGTCAGGTTATTATTTCCCAGTCTTTTAAAAAAAATTGCAGGCAGAGGTGGGAATCGATCTCGGTACCTCCCGGTTAACCAGCACTGTGCAAGACCACTAAGCCAACTAAATATATGTTGTGAGATGTGTGACATTAATCTTTGATATTGCTTAATGGAACAAATCGCGGAATTAAATCAGTAATAAAAGAAGTACATTCTTATATAGCGGTCAAATTGGATAAAAGGGGAAATTTGTCCCTGCTCTAAAGAAAATATTGGTTAGAAAATTATCAAATAAATTTAAATTAAAAATTGAGATTTTATATTTCTTTATTTCACGAGGCGGCATTATCACAGACAAACACTGTATACGCTAAAAACTCGACCCTCATCACTAGATGCTGTCATAGCTCGATGGTAGAGCATCAGACTGCTGATATCAATATCGTTGGTTCGAGTCCTCCTGCCAGCAATGGTTATATTTATGATTGTAATGCTACGCTAAAAAATTTTCAAATTGTTTCGTTTATTTATTTATTTATTTATTTATTTATTTATTTATTTATTTATTTATTTGTTTTTGTTTATTTATGTAAATAATTTGATATATTTGAAAGAGGTATTTGAGCAATTTGAAATTTTGATTTTATAATCCTATGGGGTCATTTTGAACTCCCACCCCCTCCCAAATTGCCAAACGCACAACACCATACATAATGATCAGTACGTCCATGTCATCATCATAAAAAAAACATTCTATTTATACCTGACGCCGGCAACTAGACTACTATAAAAAAAATAGTATCACATCTTTCCTGCTCAATCAAAATAATACTTGCAAATAGATCATAGTTTACTAATCTAATCCTGTAATATAGACCTATAATATCACCTGTAATATAGGTGATCATTGTTTACATGGTTTGTTATGGTTGGGATTAGTGTCCGATCTCTGTAATGTAATGTAAATGTAGCATATTGATATGCAGGAAGAATCGATCAGGGCGCTAGCTTTATTGTCCTATGAGATATAGGGCCTAGTGCGAACCGGCTGCCCAAGCTGATTGTTCATTTAGTATCATAATCTATTTGGGAAAGATAAACACTATTCAAAATATCAATAGATAAGAAGAAAGGGATTTAGAGATTTGTAATTGAGTCATGCATGATTTAACAGAAGGTTCTTTCCAAAACCCAATCGTAATGAATGCAAACCCCTTATAATAATTCAGATAAAAAAAATATAGGTGATTTAAATTCCCATAGGAGTGTCTTGTTTCATTTAAGGTTATTCAAAATAATTCACAAGCTTTTTGTAGTGCGATAGAAAGAAACTGATGCATTATTGAAGACACATCGAATCACAATTATAGATGTTTATGTCTTCGAATGAAGAAGAAAGAAACATATTCATAAAGAACTGTCAAGTACATTAACAAAGTAAATGTTGCCGTGTAGAGTTTGCCTTTGGCTTTGATTGAACTTTATAATAGAAAGAATCAAAAACGTGTCACAATATCCGGTGCATATTTTAAAATTGCAAATAGATGATCAAAGGAGACCCGCAATTGATAGTCAAACAAGGAAGGATCACTCAACCATTGTAGTATCTGAACAAATGTTGAAATGCTATATCGTGATAACAACCAAAACGTATTTTGTAATTTGTCTGCTGCGACGCAAACTATGGCGGACCCTATCGAATAGATGAATAATAAACTGAAAATGAGAAGACTTGCACGAGCAACATAATATCGCAATAATGTTAACTTTGCAATGTTATTTTTTGTTACAAACGAAGTGATTTGTCACGAGGATTTCAGGTGTTTTACGCATAGCTCTAAAAATAGATATAACTTCTCTAATTTTCTCGTTGGTTTCTATTCACATTTGTATCCTCTTGGATCTATCTGTTTTTGATGTAGCCAACCTCTCATTGAAAATCTTAAATGTCAAGAGCAGCTATACCAACTTACCACTTTTCTTCATTCCTATTTTGCACATCTTTAAGGTCATTGTTAATCGACACGAATGGGGCATCCGAATATTGAAAGAGTAGAACATTTTGTCTCCTTGAGTATATTATACGACAAATTCCGTTTGCAGAAACAAAGCAAAAGATAGATGCGGTATTTGCAGTCAGGACATTTAGAGTGTCAAAACCCCTTCCTTTAATAACATTTGAGCTACCATGTCTCTGCCGTCTAATATCGACTTGTCTTTTCTTGCTTGATATGATAAATGGTTGAAGGATATGTCAAAATATCACTTGACTGTTTTAATATGACAGTAGCCCGTTGACTGTCTAGAAATCATACGATTTATTCAACCCTTGCATTACAGTATAATGTTTTCAAATTGAGCGCACGAATAAGAATGACAATGAGGAATAAATAAATATTAGGATTTATAACACGGGCCTTATCAAACTTAAAATGCATCTCAAAGTGCGGTTGTTAAGCACAATATACATATAATTACACAGTGGAGGACCTGCAAGATTGTCATAGTAACCACATTGTGGGGAATCGAACCCGGGACACAGTGGTGATAGACGATTGTTTGGGTGTAAAGCATAAGGTATAATGACCTTTATTTCTATTCATTTACCGCAAAAATAGTGCGATTAAATGGAAAATGATTTAAATTATCAAAACTCGTAGTTAACATTGGTAGTTCGTAATAGACCATGCGAGACTAAGAATCTAGAGCAATCTAGGTTGCGTTTAAAAATTAATGTTGTAAAGATTCATTGTTTTAATTTAATTGATGACGAGCACACAAGTGAAATATGCAATTATAATAATTAATTAAAGCATGCAATAGAGAGCTTTTGGTTTAGTGTGTACAAGCCTAACTTTTCTCCAGAAGAACGGAACAAGTTTAAATTCTTTCTTTTCTGCAGTCTTAATAATGCTTTACATTAGCTGCATTTATTTTTAGCTGTTTTTAAGTTAATTGCGATCATTTCTAACAAACTGTCAATGCAGTTTTCGTCCCGTTCCTGAATTCCATGTATAAATTCCAATGTACATGCGTACCATTACGACCGTGGGACCAAACACTCTAATGTAATTGTGATGTTAAGCAACAGCCAATAGTCGTGTTCAGAGTCATTTCAGTGCGGATAAACTTAATTTTGACTATTGAATTTGACTTAAAACTGGGCTACATTTAAAAAAAATTCTTTTTATACAATATTTGTACCAAATACTCTTAGACAAAAGGTATTTATTTTAGAATATCTATTAACCTTTTTAAACAGGGTTTTCAATTTCGAGAAATGTGGTAAAGTTGTTTTTGGACATCCTTGTATATTGATAATTATAAGGTTTCTACGGGTTTTTTTGGGTTTTTTTTTGTTTTTGTTTTGTTTTTGTTTGTTTTTTTGTTTTTTTTTTGGTTTTTTTTTTGGGGGGTTTTTTTTTTGGGGGTTTTTTGTGTGAAATACTAAAAAAGTACAGAAAATGGCATTTGGACGAGTTTAAAAGCTCATACTTCAGAAAATAAATGAGATGCTTAAATTGTCCTTTTCATTTTGATGCCAGATGCATTAAGTAGTGCTAAAAGATGGGATCAAAGGTGATATCTGGAAAGGGGCTAAATTTGTTGCGTTGGAAAAAAGGACTTTCATCATCAAAAGGCATGCAATAAAAAAAATTATCCATAATAATTGCACAATTTAAAAAAAAAAAAGAAAGAAAAAGTTTTTTCTCAAAATGTCAACAACAAGCTGTGATGTAAGCCCCTGGGTGTGCGTTACCCATTATTTACGTTTTAATGCCTCGAACACATTAATGGGGTTAAAGGATAAGGCATTGCTCTTTATTTGCTAAATATAGTGCATTAGGATTAATTCCCATTACGGTTTCCTAAAGACAAAGTCAATTAGTCCTGACAACAAGGATGTACAGAGACACCTGCTGGGATTACTTTGTGTTTCAATCCAATTTGTCTACGAGCAAATGTGTCAAGTTTTGTATTAGATCTGTCAAAGTGTGCTTGGAGGTAGAGCGACACCGCGCAGTGTATTTCTAAAATAAATCACGAAGTTCGTTAACGAAGACATGGAAATTGCTGCAAAACTACAACCAGCAAGTCTGTCTCAAATCTTTAAAAGTTTTTTTCACGTCATCGGGGCATTCTGTAGAGTAATAATATTGAATTCCTACAGTTGTTTGTTATTTACCCCCAAACACTTCCACAGTTTAGCATTACTTTCGAGCTCTGTTGCTTTAGTTGCTTTAGTATACTATCAAAAGAGGTTACGCGCTCGATTGAACGCCTCGCGCTTTACTGCCAATGCATTACTACTTGCCTGGCGATGTTATCCCTTGCTGAAAGCTGACAAATAACAACTAAAATATATGGCAAAAAATGTAACATGTATATCAAAAAGCAAAGTATTTTACAAAATACAAATATTCGCGGACATGAAGTAACTAAAATTAATAACCGCTCTTTACAATCTATACAATCTATATATCCGACACTCACCGACACTCATAACTCCCATGTTTGTTTATTGCATTCTATATCGACACTTACATTTGCACAATATAAAAAGAAATATCTTTGCAAAACAATTGATTTTTAGATACTGTTGAGACGCGTTTACCAAATAACAATAGTAATTGAGTTAGATTGTGTTTATATAAGTCAGCAAATAGCAAAACAATTCTCAGAAAGGCTGTTTACTCATCTCTGCTACTTGTTACTGATGGAGACATGTAATCTTACCAATACGTAATTTAAACTTTAAACCAGGTTGCGTTTAAAGGCTCATTTAGTGATCCCAGCGAAAATAAAACTGTTTATAAATTGCCTAAAAGTGAAGAATAAATCATTACAATAATGTCATTAGGTATTTTTGCTGTGAACATTTTGGCAAAAGACGAGGAAAACAGCAATATTGACAAAGTTGTGGCCCATTTAAATCCATGTGGTTAGTTTCAGCACAAAAGTATAGAAATTGACAGATACATACAAAATATTACATTTTGTCTTAAACCCTAGAACTACTGCGCCATGCATATTTTGTAAGACGAACTACGAAGAGGGGGATGCTGCGACCCCCCCCCTTAATTTTCAATTCTAAACGTCATATACCCTTATATTTGGTACTAATGTATAGCTATGGGTCTCCTCTATCTAGTCATATCAAAACAAGTACAAACATTCCCCACATAATGTGAAATTCTGGCTATGTACAACAGTATAGGCAAAGTTGATTTTCGGGTAAAAATTCTACAAAAATGCGGTATAAAAGGAAATGACTATTTTCACCTAACTAACAGGTAAAAAGTCAGTAGCTCTTAAAATAATTCACAAGAGCGAATGAAAATCATTGGGGGCTCGTCAACCCCCCCCATGGTCATCTTTGATGGCCGGTCCTACCCCCCGGTAAGGACGGATAAACAATCTTACGGGGTTGGTACAACCCCCCTCTTCGTAGTTCTATGGTTAATACGCGGCCTTAGGCTTAACCACTAGCAGGCTATGTTAGCACACCTATATTAAATATCACAGGCGCCAAAATTTGAATTTTGATGATTTTTACGATCCAGAATGGGCCTTTAACAACCAAACACACTGTTCGCTGCAAAACTAGACTACATCCATTATATTGGTCAACATGAAATCATAGGCCGCCTTCGATGAAATTATGTATTTACCTATGGCAACAACATGCTTTCAGTTTGTCGTAGGCAAAGGTCACTTTCGGGAAAGCTGGTCTGATATAAACCGATTTCTCATCTTGTTCACATATCGCAATTGACTGTATAACAGGAATAAAGAAACTATACGTTTGGGAGCTATAAAAGCTGCTAATAAAACTGGCTGAAACTTGGGGGGGGGGGTAGTCATCCTTATAATTTTAAGAAGCCACAGTATGAAGGGCCTCAACCAGGACCCTTTTAATATTTCCCTTATCATTTTGTAACACGGACTTCGAAAAGGGGAAGAGGGGGTTGTTGCAACTACCCTAATTTTCAATTAAAAATCATATACCATTTAAATTTAAATGTTTAAGAAATCTTAGTCCTTCATATTTATCATCTCAGTTTGAATTTGTTCATAATACTCATTCTCATGTAACCAGAAATCATTCGTCTAATACATTGATTGTTCCAAAATACAACACTAATTCTGGATTACGTACATTTCACGTCAGAGCTGCTCATATTTGGAACAGTTTATCACCAATGATTCGAACTGATATGGAAAATATGTCTTTGAGACAATTCAAAACAAATGTTCTCAATTCATGCTAAAATGTGTATAGTCTATGAATTCATAATTGTGATTGCATTTTTTGTGTGTATATCTTATATTGTATCACTTTTGTGTACTATTATTATATTATGTTTTGTATTGACTGAGGGCCTGCTTGGAAAGCAGTGCAGGTCACAGAAGTTGTTACCCTCAATAAAGAAAGAATAAACTAACTAGTTAGTTTAAACTAAACTAAACTAACTACCATTATATTTGATACCAATGTACAGCTATGGAACCTCTCTATCAAGTGATCCTTAGTCATCCTTATAATTTTAAGAAGCCACAGTATGAAGGGCCTCGACCAGGACCCTTTTAATATTTACCTTATCATTTTGTAACACGGACTTCGAAAAGGGGAAGAGGGGGTTGTTGCAACTACCATAATTTTCAATTAAAAATCATATACCATTATATTTGATACCAATGTACAGCTATGGAACCTCTCTATCAAGTGATAACACAATAAGTACAAACATGCCCTACATAATGTCGCTATGATGTCATAATGTGAGCGCGCCCATGCAAATTTAGGGAAATTCTGGCTATGTACTTTTATTAGCAAAATTGACTTTCGGCTAAATATTCTACGAACATGCGATTTTCACTGAATTGTATGCTAAATATAAAAAGAAATTACTTTTTATCCTAACTAACAAGTAAAATTGTAATTTAATTTTACAAGAGCGTAATGAAAATCATGGATTTACTGAAGAATTAAACAAATGGTGGTTCTCACCAACGCCCCCACCCTTCTATAATCATTTTTGATGACCGATGCTACACCGGGTAAGGTGTGGAGTAATTATCACTGAGTGCAAAGGATGCATCTACGATTAGCGTAGTTCGTTTGGAGTTAAACACGCGCGTTTATTTTTTATGACGGACAAAAATCTTAGCCCCCCCCCTGGCTAAAGTGGTATTGAATAGGATGCTAGCATTCCAAAAATCACGTAAATCATACTTGCGACTCCTTTCACGAAATATTTGTGACCATACATCGTGTGTTTATCTTATTAACTTGAAAATATATTAGACTTTATACATCAGTTGCACTGTTATCAAGGGACCATTGCCATTATGTAAAGAGTTCAAGGGCTGCCGTGAGAGGAAACATAAAAGAGAATGAAGTAGATGTCTCCAGCTCTTTCTTCAAGCCATGTATTTTAAACAAATTACAACACGCTTGTCCGTGTCATTTTTCGTTTTCATGGCGGTTGGCATGGGCTTTATTTAATCTTTCTCTTGCTTAACCCGTTTATCTTGTTCCCAAAAGCGGAAAATATGTAGACATGGTTGAAATGTACAACATTGTGCCACCAATAGTATTACCGTCTTTAAAGGGGCGTTGCACAATGTCGAATCTACATTTAAACACTGTGTTATACTTTGCTTCTACTCTATTTGTGAAAAATACTGTTGTGTGCTTTTCATATTTTATATGGGTAAATTAGCTCTGTTTTCTTTTTATTATTCACTATTTTTGTCTTATTTTTGGGACAGTATGTTGTAGTAAACGTTGCGCTATTACAAACCCCTCTGGATTTATATACTAAACAAAGAATTGATTACTGTGATATTGTATGGGGCAACTGCAGCAAGTATTTATGTGACAAAATAGAGCGCCTCCAAACAAGATCAGCCAGGGCTATTCTAAGGAAACCAATTCGCACAAGTAATGAGTATCTTCGTAAAAAGATGGGGTGGGAAACTTTGGAAAAGCGCAGAAATTACCATCTCAATCTTGCTGTTTTTAAATGTCTTTCTGGGCTGGTCCCAAATGCTTTGTGCAATCATTTTTCACTGTAGGGAATTCACACACTCTCAATACTCGCTCGAGTGCTCACGGGAAAATTAGACCCATTAGGCCTTTTCTTGAATATGGCAGGCGCTCATTTCAATATAGGGGGCTCTTGCTTGGAATCAACTCCACAATTCAATCATTTCTCCGTTACCAACCAGTACTGGTGTTTTTAAATCAAGATTCTATCCAAAATAGTAGGTTTATAAATTTCTCTTGCCACCAAACATTGGTTTAAAATTTAGGCTCTTTTGTTGAGTATTTTTAAATAATAGGCATTGCAATGATTGTTACAGGATCAACTTTTGCCAAATTTCTTTTGTTTAAATTTTTTGCTGTTTGATTATTGTGTTCTATCCTACATTTTTTGATAAGTTTTTATCCATTTCCTTTGATTATTTGAATGTAGTTTGTTGTATTTTGAAATCCTGATTTAAATTATTACAGGGGAATACTTAAATTTTTCCCTGAATATGGACCCAGTATAAAGAAGAAATAAACAAACAAACAAACAAACAAACACACTATGCTATTCATAGGTATGTGTATCCTCTATACAAGCTATCTGAATAAAAACAGGCCCCATAGATTGACTTCTTTAAAATGGTAAAAATAAAATCAAAATCCGTTCACGTCTAATGGGACTGTACACATCGACTCATTTTTGAACATTTTCGAATGGGACAATACAAATTAACAATTAAGTGACTCATTGCAGGAAGGGAAGAAAGAATTAAATGAAGCAATCTTCCAGTAGGAAATATAAACTCCCTGTTTTGCTGGATAAGAGATGCCTCACAATCTCACAAAGAATGTTTTTACACCTAATTCTGTGGGTTAACAAAAACGAATATATCTTGTAAAAAATAAGTGGTTGAGATGATTGATTCGAAAGAAATTGGTTCCATCAAACGAAATGATCTAGTTGATAGTGTTGATAGTGAAATAAGCCAAAATTTAACAGAAGAGGCATAGTTGCTGACCAAGCACGTTACCTCCTACCCACTACAATGCAGCTTATTATTGATAATATGGATGAGCCTATGTGTAAAATCCCAATTATCTCAGTTATGCTTGAACGGATGTTGATGATTTTTGCACAATTTGAAAGAAGAAATAGTTTAAGAATCTTTAAGAAAGTTGTCGTTTTACAGCCGATGATTTAAGTTAAGTCTCCCAAACTACAGGGCGTATTTCTTAATGAGTAGCCCTGTATATCATTGTTCCTCATAAGATGAACGCCATAGTTATATACAGTAAGCAAAAGAATTAAGGTACAAGTTATGTTCACCCCTGTATATCCTAAACAAAGACAGCTATATCATAATTGGAACCAGCAGCATCCTTTAGCTCGAATTTAAGACCTCATTTGTTGAAATTGTCCAAGAAATAAAGACACGACGATCGAAAAACCCAAAGTAGATGCAAATTTAAAAGTTGCAGTTTGCTCCATCGCATGCCCTATTGATTTGTACACAAAGCGTTCTCGAAGAAGAAGGCTAGAGTCGTGCTTCCATTGATTAGCATGTTAAAACTAGCGTCGTGCTTTCATTGATTAGAACACAAAAGTGCAACTTTTGATTTCGTTTCTTCCTTAGTTTTAGATCACCGTTTCTTTAATTCGCAACCAATTTCAACAAACGTGATCTTAAGTCAGAGCCAATGAGTACAGGTATTTGATGTTTGTTTACATTCTGACATATTTGTCTCTATTTAGGATATACAAGGGTGAACACAACTGGTACCTTAATTATTTGGCTTACTGTATAGTATGCTTGATGCAAACAAATCGTACATAATGATACGGAATAATGACCTTTCTGAAATCATGTTTTGAGGATTTTTTGCTAAAAGTCATTCTTTATGTGACATCAAATTTAGTGTCATTACATTTACAATCATTTCACCCAGTTTTTCAATCATCATCTAAACAGTCAGACACGTGTCTGATACTACAGTACCACGTAAGCCGTTGCTAATGATAATGATTTTTTTGGTAACTCTAGTGGTATCATGTCGCTAGTGAACTGCCAGTTTGATCATTTAAGAACTTGTACTTAATCGGAGAAGCACTACAATAATAGAATATAAAATTCAAATGCAAACATTAAATGACTTTGTAATGTTGTGATTTTCTAACACCTCTTCATCTGTGACAGGTGCTTCGTAAGCCTTACTGAGATCGGCCGGAAAAGCTTATTAACAGAAGGAAATCAAGGAATCGAATTGATTTATGCATATTAAAGTACATCGTATTATTCGCAATTCTTTTATGCCAATAAAGATTTTATGACTACTTGCAGAGTGGTGCGTGGGCTTTTGAATTTACACAAGTAACATATTTAGTAGTTGACCTAAATGCATTTACAATCTGTATTATTTGTGTTATCACGGCTATATCTAATTACACAGTATTCTGTATATATACATCCCAGGTTATACAAATATAGTTAGATAAAGTTGTTGAAATTCAATACTAATAATACTAATTTAATATACTTCTCGGTTCTTGAAATATTTCCTTTAATTCGGTGCTTAGGTGACGTCTACAATATAAACGTGTTATAGATGCGTTTGGTTTTGACCTGATTGTTGACGAAACGATGGAGATTGTAAACCACACATTTCAACATCCGATAGGTTAAGAGAAGCAAGCATTGTAAATGATGAGAGCAAGCTTTCATATTACTTTTGAATCCCCTGTTTTCCACCGCGTCTTGTTTATAATAAACAAACGAAGTAAGGACTGCCAAAATGCCTAAGACTAATATATTTTACCAATATGATGAAGTTCAGCAGTATTCGCGTAAATCTCAAAGTCTTGTGTCTTCATAATGGTATTGGTAACCTTAGTACTTAATAATCGGAAAACAACCCTTCCAGAACCTTCAAGGACAATATTATATAACTAGGCCCAAAAACATTAGTATCAGGAGAAAATTTTATTTCCTTGAAGTTAATGTAAAAAGATATAAACACGGTTTTAAATTTCTTGGCCTCTTCATATACAATCTGTTGAACGATTGTGTATTTTAGCTTGGTGGGTACGACCAATCTGAATTTCCAGCAGGAATACAGTAATCAAAGCTTGACCATACGTTATACTCGACAGGGCAATATAATCATAAAACAATCCCTGTTGTAACTTGTGGGGATCCTCGTATTACTAACAAAGCATCTTCCTTTCTATCCCACAATTTAATCTATAGTGTCCATAGAATTGAAACAAACACCTACGATTTGATTACAAGTACCTGAGACATACCCACGGCAACAAAGGAGGGTTGGATGCGTTATGATGAGATAAAGCTACTCTCCACATTGTGCTTGAATAAACGCTCGGAGCTCGTAGGTGTCAAGAAACTGGATGCACAAGATCTTGGGACCTTTTTTATTTTGCTTTTATTACATTTGCTTGGGCACTAAAATAGGTCTGTCTTCTTTTTGCCTTCTTATCTTTTTCCCCTTCCATCGTTTATCGCTTTCTAAATCTATGAATCATACCATTTCATTTCCATAAATTAAAGTATAAAAGGGATACTGAAAATCTAACAAACTCTATTTCTAAATAGTTATATTGTCCTTCTAGTAAAATGAATTGTCCCTGAATGTATATTGTATTACCCCTGTCCTGATAGGTCCTATCTCACCCTGCCCTGTCTCGTCTTGTCCTGACTTGTATTGTCCTGTCCTGTCATGTTCACCCCCCCCCTCCCATTCTAACATTCCCTTATCAAATTTTCTAAGGTTGGACCAGCCCTTGGGTTTATTTGGCCTCTCCTTCACATGTTTTTATATTCACCCCTTCATATTATTTTCTTCTCGTTTTCAAAATCTACTGAGTTAGTGCCAAACTCATAAATTTTCTGTGTAAATATTTAATATAAATTTGTTCTAATATATATTATAATTTCTGAAATTTCGATTGTAATTTGCAATATAATCATATAATTTTGTTTTATACTTCAGATACATCTCATTATGTACCTATTTAATTAAATTTGTTTTGTCGCTATTGTTTAATTTTTGTGTCTATATATGTATGATTTTGAAAACATTTTAATTATATAAATGTGTGAATAAATTAATTGAATTGAATTGAATTGAATTGAATTGAATTGAATTTAATTTAATTTAATTGAATGGACAAATGCGCGCGAAAACTATAATGCTGAAAGGGGTAGATTTGGATAATAATGCACTATTGGTATTTTTTTGACAAACCCAATAATTTTCTAACGTTTTAGACGTTGATGGCCTATTACGATCTTTGTTCAATTTGTCCCATTTCCCCGTTCAGTAAGCATCTGATGCATTAGAGATTAATTGACCGGTCATATTTATTTTTCAAAGTCAAATGCTAATACCTATTACAGTGGATCCAAAGGTCCAGCAAAAGAATATGTGACTGGATCTGGAATAGATAATAAATGACTCTAAAGTAAAATATGAAATCAGTAATAGCACGTTTTGAGTGTCAATAAGAATTAAATAATGCTGACATCTTTATGAATGTTATATTTTATTTGGTTGGATAAAAAACGTGAATTAATTATTTTGCTCCAAAAATAGTACCATGAATATAGTTCGGACTTTATTGACGCTCGCAGTATTAAAGGAGTATTTCGTGATCCTAGCATCCTCATTTTGTGACATTTTTCAGTAGATATCCACGAAAAAAGATTATTTCCAAAATTTCAGTTGATTCCGATTTTGCATTTGCGAGTTATGCATGATTTATGTGTATTACACTGCTCCATAGACAATGTGTTGTAATTTCGTTCTGGTGCACCAGAACGAAATTCAAATTTGACGATATTTTTGCTAAACGAATTAATCTGCAAGAAATATTTGGTACATAAACATTATGTAGCCAGAGGTATCCAGTGGTGTAAAAATCTCAAATTTTTTTGGGAAAAGTGGGGGGATGAGGCTGTGGATCACGAAATGCCCTTTAAACCCGAATATTTTCAAAGAAAATATATATTGAACGAAATGAGTTTACAACTCAATCAGTTGCGAGTGCTACGATCACGTACGCGCATAATACGTACCAGATATACACCTACAACGAAAGCACCGTGTTCCGGGACGGCGCGTCCACTCTCCACTATCGTTTCATAGGGGATCCTAAAAACCAGGGGCATTTAGCCCTTACAAGCTGGACCACCTCAATTGATACTCATAATTATACCCCCTTTTAGCCTTAGCAATTAATATTATGACCTGCAATGGAGCAACTGGAAAAAGATTTATTTATATCTCTTCTTATTAGGTATATATTTTCATATGTGCCCCCTAGATGTGTATAAGCGTACTGGTGTGAATGGCGTTGCGTTCTTGTATGCGGGTAATTTATCACGTTTTATGCCAGTGCGCATGTGCGGTGGTATATAGTGCTATCCTTTCATATTTTTTCTGGAAATATGAATATTTCCGAATGCTGCTGAAATATGAATAACGATTGCCTATGGAATAAAAACGGTGATCAAGTAGTCCCCCGGGAGTAGTTCCATCTCGAATGTTAATAAAACACTTAAATTGGGACAGGTAGTAATACTAATACTACGCATAATATAAAGGCGACTTCTCCCTGATCATGTGTCTGAAATTCAAGGGGAAATTTATTATCGTAATCACAATCCATTTTAGCTGGAGTATTTTGATCTGTGAAGTTATATTATGTCTAACGTTTAGATTAGGAACGATAAGAGTATGAACGTGACTTGATTTGGTTCTAAACAAACACATTAAAGTTTGTCTTCAAAAACACCTATATCATCTGATCTTATGATCGTGAGTGAAGCAGTCATCCAGGTACGTCTGCCTTTAGAGGGTAAGCAGTTTATTGAAAATATTTGCTGGGAATAAGTATATTTTCGTTTTGTCTCAATAGTCGCAAAATTGGCTTGTTTACTGGGATCAGGATCTAGAGCATTATATGCCACAAGTTGACCTAATTTCAAATTTGTTTTTCATACGAATATTCAACGACCATTTCAAGTATAAATGTTGTTGTATTATAATAAAAGGTGGCGGTTATTGTGATATTTAAACACTCAACACATTGTATAATACAATGAGTGACACAGTTGATGGTATGACGTCAATAGTACAGTGCCTGTTCATTCAGACTGATGATGCGTCTTGGATGAGACGCGATACTCTCGCTATCAAAAATAATAAGTCCAGATGAAGAGATTAAATACTCATTTTGTAATGTTTATCTACCTGGATGGTTGAGAATATTCTCAAATTTAAAACAACACATTGCCCAACCTGTTGTCTTGGAAGCGGGTGGAAATTAATCAACCAATTGGTCATTACTAGTCCCTAACAAAATGTATAAACTACTTTCATCTGTACAAAGCATTGAGTAGACCGACTTTGCATAAAGACACAACTTATTCAATAAACCATTCCATGTTGATAGAGTTTGAGATCAGCGCAGTCCCTAATCGATTCACATAAACCGTCGTAGCCAGGATCAGCTTTCCCGAGTTACATTCGGATCGGGACATTTGGCAGTGTAACTTTCTTGTCCAAAGAAATTAAAAGCTTGCTCAATTTTCCCGAGAACAGCAATTTTTAAAACACTAGGCTATCATACCATCGCACCATACTATTTGAGCTGGAGTAAATATAAGTTATCATACCCAGATATTGAGTACCAAACACACGTACCGGAGCCTTTAAGCAATTCATGGAATGCGGACGTCGTCTTACACTGGTTATTTGAAGTGGGAAGCACAGCAATCATTATATAGGATACATTTTCAGATAATTGAACGATTCAAAAGAATCAAAATTCACTGCTTTAAATGCTCACAAAAACAAAGGAGCTATATTGCATGAGAGAACTCTACGTTGAACTTCATTTTCAACCTCAATACTTCCCTTACTCTCATCAGGAGTTCCGGCAATGCTGCTTAACATTTCGATATATGTTGGAACTTCGGTAGGCACAATTAATGACAACAACGTATCGTATCTCAGTATCTTATTTATCCGATTTTTCTTAGTCGCATGGAATCAATTCTCAATCCAAGTTAATGAGATATATATTTACTGTTGCTACTGCAAAGGCAAATACTAAGGTACTTTCTACTTGTAAGACAAGAACTAGGTCACTTGCAGGATGATAATGACAGTGGCTTAGCTAGGGACAAGAAGGGCATGTGTCCTGGTCGACGTCTTAGGGCCGGCGCCGATTTGATAAATTCAAACACCGCTAAATTGATTCTTCGGCCCGACCATGCGGTAAAATTAAATATTTTTGCGCGCTTCGCGCGCATTTCAACATAAATAGTCACCTTAAACACCATTTTAAGAAAGAAAATTCAACTTGATAATAACCAAATTAGTGGTATTGTACACATTTGTATCAGGAATGATGGCGCTATATCTGCCCCATGGCACCAAAACCCATAGCTACGTCACTGCATGATGACGAAGAGTCTAGTACAATATCACTGACTTGAAATATTCCACTCGTCAGTAGCCAATACAATACGTCTTATTTGACCATATACATCAGGGCACAAGGCTTTCATTTCCTTACCTACAATACAAGTGATTTGCACAGATTGTCTAAATCACGGTACAAAGGTAGAAACTGGGAGCTATGTAAACGTTGTTTTATAATAGTAATTGAACTTGTCGTATGAATGATATTTTTCCAAAGCCCATCCTCTTTGAATTGATTTTAGACCATTGAAGTTGGATGTACTATACACATACAAGTAAATGTCTAAGCTTAATTTGACCAGTACAATCATTTTCATAGATTCACGTTTTCTCAATAATAACATTGTGTGTCTTGTCAGGACCATATTAATAAAGTTTCGAAAATTATTGAAGGGATTGCTTCACACCACAACCACTGGTCACCAGAGGAAGTCAAGTATGCTTAAGGAAAACCAAAAAGGGGAAGGCCCTTGGAGAGGACCAATTGACTTCTGAACATTGGTGACGAAGAGACCATAACAATAATCATCAAGATCTTGCAGGAGGAAGAACCCTCCTCTCAGTGGAATGAGCAAAAGTCATTCTCATATTCAGGAAAGGAGACAAAAAAGGCATTTCAGCTTACTACTCGAGTAATTCTTGCTCGCACGGAAAAGCAGATCGATAATAACCACTCAAGGGAGTAAGCAGGTCAGGCTTCTGGCATCTGACCACCTGCATATGCTAAGCAAAGTGATTAAAAAGCCAAAAGAATAGCAGTTTATCTTGTACTATAGGTTTTGTGAATTACGGAAAAGCCTTCGATCGTCTACACAAGCAATCACTTCTGAGAGACTTAAAAAACATCGATGAGAAGTATTTAACTAAAATCAAAGCAAATATACAAAGAACCCACAGCAAGAAATCTCCTGGACGACATGATAGGTGGAACAGGATGACAAATACAGATTTAAGATAAAATCTGGAGCCCATGATAGTACTATGTTGACTATCCAATCAAAGAAATGGAGGTGGACAGGGCACCTGGTCAGGCGTTAATAAGAGCATGATAAAATAGGATGAGTTGGCAACATTGCTTTACCAGAGAATAGGTCGAGATTGAATGGATTGGAAAGTTGGTGAAGAGGCTTCCCTCCTTCAGTGAAATGTAGTAGGCTGACAAAAAAGGACGAGTTGTGTTTACAGGCCAGAGTGGCTATCTTTCTTTTAAAGTGATTGAGCCAGACTCTATAATGTTGCTGGGATATCGCTACACCCCCTTCACAGCGAGTCTGTTACATTCCGGGCATTAAATAAAGCCGGTACCCGTTTATACACATGGGTGGAGAGAGGTATTAGGGGTGAAGAGCCTTGTGTAAGAGCACAACACGTTGAAGCCGCGGGTAATGGAATTTACGACTTCGAATTACCTCGCGATTATGAGTCCGTGCGCAAAGCAAAGTGGTACGTAAAGATCTTCTTTTAGCATTATCCCTCTCTGTCTTTAGCTGGATAGTTTTGTCAATGAGCCCTAAATGCTCCGTAGATATATTCATTTAAATCACACGAGCATGATTTAAAATGTATGTAGAAACCGATACGCGATACATTAAAGACAGATTCCATGGAGTGATAACACAATTGATGTGTTTTGCTCCAGATAGTACAGAATAAAGTACATGTGGTGTGCAAGCGGGTACACACTGCAAACGATGCATGATTCCAAGATTAGACTCGGCACAATTATCTCAAGCCTTAATGCATTCACACAAAGTATGATTAAATGCGTTAATCTCAAGACCATTTGCAACGTAGTTTTCAAATAGTTACCGTGTATACGTTCCTTTACATTATTTAACACAGACGTGGTCTGCGCTCTGCGTAAGGAAATGGATAAAACTAAAAGGTCCAAAATGTAAGCTAAGTAGTCTTTTGTCGCTGCATCAACACAGAAGTAATAGACAGACTGCTACCACTCCTTATCAAATTATCCAAGGCTCACCTGCATCTCACAGGTCAAAATCCTGCCAATATACCGATAACCTAATTTAAACGATTTAGTGATGTCGCATCGATGTTGCTTCGTTTTCAAAAGATGCTGGAGGCCATCGTATGATATCTGACGAGAGACCGCATTGGTTTACGATTACCAGAATATGTGAACCTTATTTGTCATCAATCAATTATAGTATTATTTTATAACGAAACTTGCCAGAACATTTTATTCAAACTGAATCAAGCGGGCTCTCGAGGTCATTACAAAACAGTAAGCTCGGAAACTTAACGGCCTTTATATAGGTTGCGGAAACATTCTCCTTAAATAAAATCTGATCTCAAAATACATTCAAATGCTTACTTTTATTGTATGATACCAAAATATGTTGTCTTCTCTTTAATGATATGCGAGCTTAAACGAACAGATGTTAGAAATAGCAATGTATTTGTATCTCTTCCCATATTAAAGACTATATTTTATTAGATTATGAAAATATTAATTTCAAATACAGCATAACTTGAAATTGAGATCTTGATATGTAAAATGCCATTCAATTATAAACAATATTCATGTCAAAACATTGGTGAGCAATTTAACTAAAAATTAAGATAATGATATGTAAACGAATACTGCACCATAAATATCCGAAAACGATACTTCTGAAGATAATAATTATGGTTTAACTGATCAAAAAGATGGAAATATGCCAACAACAGACCGACGAAATGATACTACGAGACTGTCTCATGATTGGAAATAATGATAACATAAGAAAAATGTAGAGAGGGTAAAAACATACACCACTGCTTTATTTTGATAATTTCCCTGTGAGCTCGCGGTTTTATAGACACGTATTACCTCGTTCTTCAGGCGTTCATGTTCAGTTTCTATTCTGAAAACGTTTTCATCTGTATATTCTTCTCATTATTGGAATATTATTTCATATCACTTTTATTCAATGATTTCCAAATTAATTAAATTCAAGGTAGCTCGCGCAACCGGCACAAGTTTATTGAGTTTTATGTATTGAATGGTAAATTCTGCGTAACAACTGAAAATAATACTTTTATATACTGCTTGATATTGTGATTTAATATGCACCTATGACAGGGGAAGCCATAAGATAATTGTCGTTTCTAAATATAGAAAACATCGCCACTGTCCTTTTTTTTTTTTTCAGGATAGAAAAACCGGATTTACATAGCACAATTCTCAACGTGGACTACGAGAAACCTTACTCGACCTAATCAGTGCCACTCCACTAATAAGCACCTATAAAGGATTTGTGGCGTGAACACTGCCAGGCCCCCTTTTCACTAAAGCAAAAAATTATCTTTTTAAGTTAAATTTTAAGGATATTGACGAAATTCCTATGTTCATTTCATAATTTCGCCCCAGAAAATGACAGACTTAAGTGCCCGAGGCTTATTATAAAAACATAAATTAATAATCACAATTAGGTTGCGAGCGGGTAAACTGACACAATTAGCGGGAAATTTGCGGGGCTCTAACAAATATCTTTACGATGATGGCACCACTACAGCATAACCTTCCACTACAGGTCTTTGCTGACAGTAATAATAAGTATGCCAACGATTCTTTTATAGTGATTCTAAAGAGGAGCATGATGGGACCCTACTAGTCAGTAGCATCTCTCTATTGGATTTGATATTGACAGCACCGACTAGCAGGTTAAATGAGGGGGCCCACTTGAGGTTCTTGTGAAACCTAGAGCAGATAACGGTAGTAAATACGGAGTAAGGTGGCAGCGGGGAACAGGCTCCGACTCGAAAGGTAGCGGGTTCGACTCCCAATGACTGTGTAGCGTTGTAAGTAAAGCACTCGATTACCCCTCTCCACCCATGTGTATAAATAGTCTGGTATAATACGGGAATTTAATGATGACCTCCACAGGACTCTACCAAACCAACCTTTTTAGCTTCCTTTTATGGTCCTATAACACATTCAAGATGCTAACAAAAAATAATTCTCGGCACTCCGGCCATATTCAAGGTTAAAGGTCAACACAGTGGTCAAATTTTAAAGTTGTTCAAATCTGGTTAACAAGCACACCGAATTATTTCTCTCATTGCAAGGATTCAGAAAAAGTATAGTTTGACCCACCTGCGACATACCGTTCTTGAGTTATAAGCAAACAGGTCCAATTTTAGGGGTAGTCAGTTGTTGTTGTTTTTTGGGTTTTTTTGGTTTGCCACACGGGGGACAAAAATTAAAATTGCTCCGATTTCAACGAAAATGGTCTCAAATTGCTCGTCAAGTAAAAACAAGTGATCATTCTCCTAAATGACAGAATCTCTCAACAGCACATACAGTATCGTTCATAATAGGTGATCACCATCAAAAATGTCATGTATACTCTAGAAGACGCCTTACAATGATAAGTATAATAATAAATGTCGTTAATGAAAACCAAGGTGTTATCGTAAATCCCTAAAAGATACACGCATGACATAGGATACAGGACTTACATGGACTTAAGGGTAGACGAGGTATCGAAGCAACCTAAAAATCGATTTTCATTATCTATATCAATATATTATTGAAAATTAACGCCTTGATGTTTTGCAAAAGTTCATTCTACAAATCATATACTTTGCAAACTTGCTTAATTTATTGTTGTTAATGAGTTATGTACGTTTTACAAAAGTGTTGTTGTTTCAGCCCTCTTTACAACGTAACTCAAGAACCGCAGCACCTATAAAAGTGTATCTGTGATATTTTAATTCTTCTACACGCTCGCTATGAATTGAGCAATGCAGTTTTTGCCAAAGCTCACTACCATTCGTAAGATGCTGTGAACTACCAAATCACAACAGTTTAAAATAATTAATAACCTTAAAAGGTAACATAATACATACACGTCTGCTTGATCTAATGCATAATCGAATTGTACCATTACAAATAACGATGCTTGCACCTGTTAAACTACAAACGTTAAAAATAAAACAATTTCCCTTTTTTGCCTAATGCCAATCAGACTTGTGCCATCAAAAGTACAATGAAACTACGCGTACATTATCTATTCATCAGTTTCCATATGTTGTAACTGACAATGCAGATGAGGGAACAGGTGTCTCGTTAATAATGAGCTATGGTTATTGGATATTCACATTACTACCATTTTGTAATTAAGGTATGCTTAATTCATTGGGTGTTTTCACGCAACTAGTGGCTTTTAATATTTGACAAAAAATACATGATAAAAAAGGGTTAACAAAATAAAACATGGCATAAAGATGTGTATTGAAACACATTTCACATGTTTCAGGTATTCTAGTGTAAACAAATGCATTGATAACACAAGGATACTCGTCCTACTTTTTCCCTAAACTTCCTGAATAATCCAATCTGACAACTTTGATCTCTAACGCCCGAGTCGGTTATCCGGTGTGGCATTGGCCTTAGCTACCCCAGTCTTTTCCCCGTCTATAATATGGTCATTCTTCTGCACTGGGATGTCCGATTTATTGACAGTAAATTGTTATGATTTTCGAATGACTCGTGTTCGCACAATTCATTGTCAATAAATCGGCCATCACAAGCCATGTGCAGGAAAATGATCATTATAGACTGGAGAGAAGCTAAGGTAGTAGGCCAAGAATGCAGGTAGATATAAACAACTAAATAAATAGACTAAAAAATTACTTTTAGAGCAATGTTACCGTAAGAGCTTGGAATTTCAGCGTGACATATCAATATTATTATAGTATTTATTATGCAAATAAACAATTTCAATGGCCCGTGAGCTAACCTTTTGTTTTCCATTCCCAATTTATCGTGATGAAGGCCGCGCATTTATACATGAATGAACTTCAAAAGAGGTCTAGGGCTCATGTGTTATGTACTACTCGTGAACATTTTCATTTATTGTACGCCCGCTGCCTTAGAAATCAATTTTGTTTCGAACGGGGGAGGACCCGTACGAGCCCGCATTTTACCAACACAATTTCTCTTTTTTCAGGAGAACTACGAATAAAAAAATTGCAACGAGTGTCAACTTGTAATGTAATAATTATTGTCTTCGAATGGAGATACACTTGTTTTTGCAATAGATATGCCCTTTAAATTAGTTGAATAACATTTTACCAAATAATATTAGCCAACTTTTGGGTCACATGTGAGCAAACAAACAGTGCGTTGGTGACAATATGTTGACCTAAATTGGATACATTTTCCCAAATCAAAAAACTTTGACCAACATTTTCCCTACCGTTTAAACTATCGCCCTATAGAGTATATATATTTGCAAAATAAATATATGGAAAGTCTGGTAACATCCAAACTTAGTGTGGAGTTGCCTACAAGGGCTTGTCCTAGAAGCATGATCTACAGTAGAATAGTAAACATGTAGAAGACCAACTCATTCGTTTGTCTTTGTCGGAATCATCCTAAAATGGTTTGATAGACCTAACTCACAAAGGGCAAATTAACGAAAATCTCTCATCACTGACTTTATCACTGTTTGTTGTACAACAAGGTTTTGTCCTTGCATTTGTAGGACTACAACTGGTACTCTCATTTCCACATTTGCCTTTTTCAAAGTATGGCTTTAAGCAAAATGATGAATAGTGTGTTTATACTTGACAAAAGTTCAACATTTATTTGCTCGAGGTTAACCTTGAAAACCTGAACACGATAGCTGGTTTCGTGTTAGATCTTATTTCATGTGTAACATAAAGAGACATTGAGGGTAAATACACTTCATGGTAATACAAAACCTTGGAGACAATTTCACTGATTCAAAAGTTTAAAATAAAATATTTTTGTTTACTTTTGAACACTGACAAATAAAGCAGTAAAGCTACATTTCATATGTGTTCAGCCTCACTTTAAAACTTTCATTCAGATACTTCCTTTACACTGAAAAGTAGTTCCGATTTTAGCATTTCAAACAGGTATAGAATCTAACTTACCCGTTGTCCTTTAAATCAATTCCCAAGGTAGGCTACTGATATCCACATGATCTCTCCAAACGCAACAAAAATGTACTTTTCACTTGTAAGATAAGAGCAGACAAATTAAGTCGCTTGAAGGATGATGATGACAGGTTACAAGTGCACTATCAACGACCTGAAGATTCCAATCGTTCGTCACCTACTCTTATATAACACAATATACCTCGAGTATAGACATACATATAACATACAGCATAAGGAACAATGCAGACGTTAAAGCTCCATGCCATCAGTTCCTACTCAGTTACGTGGTCGAAAGTTTGGTTTATTGGGCGGTAATCGAACAAAAAGCAAAAACAAAATGGTCCTTAATCGTATCTGGTTGAGTAGCAGTGAATTCATATAGCAGATCTCCAAGTACTAGGTGAGGTTGGCATTAAATCCAGTAATGGTGGTGCTGATTTGTAAGTATTCCAGCGTAAAGTAATACAATGCGGATAAAGGTATACCAACACCGCTGATTTCCAGAGAGATCATTATATTTCCACGTCAATATAATTCCACATAGTGATTACACCAGACCGGACAAGTATTTTCACTGCCATTAAAGCGATTGACATTGGTAATAATTCACATCATCATTAATATCCATGATCGTTTTAAATCTGCGGTAATTATATTCCATACTGTAATACAATTTGTTATGAATGGCATGACATTGTAATATTTTGGTTTAGTTTTTTGGGCGAAGGAAGATTTAATTCGGATACAGAATTTGAGATAAAGATTTTTAGTAAACTAAAGGCATTACCGATAATGATTAATAATTGTAACTCTTAACATTCCAAGGTACATAACTTGGACTAAGATTCCTAAATGAAGTCACTTCAATTTCGATTATATTTAAACAGTCCACTCACTCTTTGCCATTTGAATACATTTGTTATTTTATAATACACATTACACACACGGTTAAGGTTAACGTCTGTTTACAGTTGTGTTTTTAGATATTTTGTAAATACCAGTCCTTTATCCACAAGTGGATCCGAACTAAGGCACATGATTTGCACAGGTTGTCAAAATCACGGTACAAAGGTAGACCCTAGGAGCTATGCAAACAGTGTTTTATACCGCATTTGAACTTGTCGTGTATGAATGGTATTTGGATATGGATGGTATATATATATCTTTAGACAGCGATCAGTTTCAGATTATTGAAGTTCAGTGTACTACACATGTACCAGAAACATTGCTGAGCTTCTGGCCAATACAATGTGGATCGTCTTAATATATACAGACTTGACATTTATTACTTGGGTTGTGTCAGGAGATGGTGTAAAATAATTGTTTTACAGAAAATGTGCTTTCCATTAGCTAACATTATGGCGCTCATAATGTAGTGGATTAGCCTAAAATGGCGGGTTTAAGGAGATTGAATTGGATTTTTTGTGGGGGTAAAATTTCTGAATTTGAGCAACATTATTCTGATATTATCAATTTTTTTTTATGTTTAAGGTGATATTTACTGAACCTAAATACCAATAAGTGTTCCTCAGAACTGAAATGCACTTGTAATTGACCAGTTTTGAAAGTGGGAGGAGCTTTTAAAATATGGCTCTTAAAAGTGGTAAGCACTCAGAAAGTTTGAATGGCCCCCTTATGGCCAGATGTTATAAATTTACTGTACACAAAGAAGCAATGTGAGTTCATTGGACAACCAGGAATCCGCGCAGTTGTTTTTGTACCGTAAGTTTATAACATTTGACCCCCGGGGCCATTCAAACTTTCTGAGTACATACCACTTTTGAGAGAAATGTTTTATATGCTCCTCCCATGTTCAAAAATTGGTACATTGCCAGTGTATTTCAACTGTGATAAATGTCAATTGTTGACAAAGTTTAGGAAATATTATTATTATTATTATTATTATTATTATTATTATTATTATTATTATTATTATTATTATTATTATTATTATTATTATTATTATTATTATTATTATAACACATTTATAAAGCGCATAAACGTAAAAAAAACATCTCAATGCGCTAACAAGCAAAATGACAAAAGCAACAAACAAAGAGTACTCATTACAAAAAACATGACAGAAGTTAAACAAGGAAAGCAATTTTGTACAGGTGGGTTTTTAGGTGCGATTTGAATTGAGCAAGAGTATGTGATTTGCGGATCTGTTCCGGAAGTGCGTTCCACAGTATTGGGGCGGACAATTTGGAGATGATCATTGGGACGCACATTACCTGCCCAAAAGGCCACGAGGTGGAATATAAAGGCTGATCAATTCAGACAAATATGTAGGAGCAATACCGTGGAACGCCTTGTACGTGAGGAGGAGGATTTTGAAGTGGATTCTTTTCTCAATTGGGAGACAGTAAAGTTGGTCGCGAAGAATGGGGGTTATGTGATGCCGCTTTTTGGTAAGTGAAATTAGGTGAGCGGCCATGTTTTGGATTCTCTGAAGTTTGTTTATGTCTTTCTGTGGGAGACCGTGGAGGAGAGAATTGCAATGATCTAGCCTGCTGATGACAAAAGCCTGGATGAGTTTGTGAGTGGAGTCAGGGTCAAGGTATTTGCGCAGCTTCCCAATCTTGCTCAATGCAAATGTAGCGCCGCGGCACAAGGTATTGACATACTTGTCCATCCTAAGATGTTGATAAAAAACTGCACCAAGATTTCACACTGTGGTGGGTGTAGGATTGACAGCAGCTTCACCCACACTGATAGAAGATAATTGGTGAGGCGTTGCAAAACCAGAAGTGAAATGAATGATTTCTGTTTTGCTATCATTAAAACAAGAAAATTAGAGGACATCCATGTTTTATGTCCTTGACACAATTCTCAATTTTCTCTATAGCGCTGTCCTGATTTTTGACATTGACATTGAAACTGATATACATTTTTGACATTGAAACTGATATACAGTTGAGAATCATCTGCAAACTTCATACAGGAGAGTCCATGGGCAGTAATAATGCTCTCCAGGGGGCAGTATAGAGAATAAAACAAATGGGACCACACACCGACCCCTGTGGCATACCATATTTTATCTCCACAGGTAAGACAACACACTATCAACAAGGGCACTTTGACTCCTGTTTTGAAGATACAAGGAGAACAAGTTGAGTGCAGAGCCTCCGACACCATAGCGTGATTTTAGACGATTAATAAACACGTTATGGTCTATGGCGTCGAAGGCTGCAGTTAAGTCTAGGAGGACTAGAATGGTCTCACCACCTTGTTTATCAAGACCCATGAAGATGGCATTATACACACGAGTTAAGGCAGTCTCAATACTATGGTACTGCCTGTACGCCGACTGAGAAGAAGCAAAAAGTTTGTTAGAGTTTAAATACTCAACATACTGCTTCATAGCACAGCGCTCTATGACCTTACTCAGAAATGCCAAGTTAAAAATAGGCGTGTAATTTTTCATTGTTTTTGGGTCGAAACTGGGCTTCTTCGGGATCGGCGTAACAAGGGCAGATTTCAGAACATTGGGAAAAACATCCGTTTTAAGAGACATATTGGTAATTGCAGTGATATGTGGCAAAAGCAAGTCTAGATTGTCTGCTATCAAACAAGCAGGAAGGGGATCAAGGGAACATGATTTAATTTTTGATCCCTTCATAATTTCCAAAACCTCGTTTTCAGTCACTGGGCAAAATTTGGTAAAAGAGCTACTACACGATTCCTCGGTGAGCCCTGCATCTGAGCAATGTTTTGCATTAAGAGTGCAACGGAGAGTCCTAGCTTTGTTGCCAAAAACTCCGCAAAATCTTGGACAAGATTCTCCTTAGAGCTGTGGGAGGGGAGCACCTGCTTTGGTATATATCACCTCAAACCCCTATAAAGTCGATAATAACAGAAAAAATTTCGCACTCAACAACATCTTTGACCACCTCATCACGCCCTTTATGGTGCTTCCTGTTGTCTATAAAAAGAAACAGTCAGATGTGATGAGTTGTCAGTCTGATGAAACCACTAGCGTAGCGGTGAAACGTTACTAAAATGTGAGTACACATCATCATTTTACATTGTTAGAAATTGTTATTCGGAGTAACTATGGATGCCAGCTTTGATTATAATACATAGGCCTATACGTTATATAACATACAAACTTTAGTATCCCAATCTGTCTGTGATCGTCAGGACTGTTTCGTAAAACTGTATATTTTCCAAGTCCAAGTAAAACACACTTAAACGTCAAACGTGTCGTTAAAGCCATATTATAACATTTGCTGAGGAGGACGTCCTCAATATGTTTCAAAATGCTATTTTTTACACGATTGTAATATAAACTGCTCCAAAAAAGAAACTTACCAGGTAAGAAATTTGTCTGTCAAATTCAAACGACAAATTGTGTTACACTAAATGGGATATGAGTGGAAGCAGTGTTAATTTACGCGAATTTTGACACCTCATTTGTTGCAAACGGATGAGTATTTTTGAAGTTATGCTTATTTAACCGAACCTATCCACTGGAATGAAAGTTGCACTCATACCACTTGAGATGGTTGGCAGCAACGCTCTGCAGGGTCTATTGTTCTATTGTTTCCGATTAGAGCGCTGACATATTGGAAAATGTTGCCAATCAATATTCATGAGAGTGTACATTCAACGTCCAGTTTGCGAAATTGGGTGAGTTGTGGTTGGTTGGTGTGAAATGCATCTGACTGGGCGTTTTAATTACGTAACGAATAAAGGCATTGATATCATCGAATGGCTGCCCAGTGCTGTTATGTGTTTAGTTATTATATAGGCCTAATAATTATTATTAAATGTATTCATCATTCCTTTCTTTTCCCTTCTATGTACTTATTCTTTCCTAGGCCTACACTTTAACACTCCCTCGCTCTCATTGTCCCCTCTCACCCTCCCTCTCTCATTCCCATCATTTTCCTTATATTTCTATTTATCTACTGGTCTTTATTATATCTTTTTATTTCTCCCTTCCTCCAGCCCTCTCTCATTCTCCATATCCCCTCCTCCCTCTTCCTCCCTCCTCCCCTCCCAAGACTTCTCACAGATGTGAATCTGCCCCTCCCCAACCCCTGCCCTCTTTGGGTACGCCACTATTTCTATACCAATCTCCTTCCTAAAATAAAATTAAATGGAAATTTCTTAAAAACAACCTTTATAGGCCTACACTTATATATACTTACATGTATACGTATAGCGAATATAGATATGTGGAAATGGCAGCCTTCATACATTCCAATGTGTAATCGATCAACAAGAGCATTCAATTTATTTAAATGAAACGCCTAACGTCAGGTGGGTGGTAAAGATGATTGCATCGACAGCTAAAGCCTCCTTATAGACTTCAGGCCCACACAAGCACACATTTGGAATACGTGAGTACAATGGTACCACTTTACACATGACTGCCCTTACACATGACTGTAGTGTGGTCACTTATTGATACTCGCCTGTTGTGTAGAGCGTTAATATGATGCTGGATCAGTGACCAATTTAATGGTGGAACCCCTTTATTCGAAACAATGGTACCACTTTTATGAATAGCCTGTCGCAACTTCTAATCGGCATCAAACGAACAAAAGATTATATAATCTATTGCGACTCTATTTCTATTTAAAACCTCTTTGGTTGGCAGTATACAGGTGTAATCAGTGCTCTCCTCTTCTTCTTTGCATGACTAACTTTCCTATTGCTTCTTGTGAGGATGAAGAATGATCATCCTTTCATGTGTCTGTTTATTGTGTGAATTCATTGGGGCGGACCTGCAACTTTCAAATTTGATAGTAGGCTTGTTCAAATGAGCATAACTTCAAAAGTTTTGATCTGTTTGCGACAAATGAGGTGTCAAACTCCGCGTAAATGTACACCGCTTCCACTCATATGCTATTCAGTATAATACGATTTGTCGTTTGAACTTGACAGACGAATTTCTTACCTGGTAAGTTACTTTTTGGGACCAGTTTACTTTATTAAACTAACATGCCCTGCAAAAATCAAAATTTTAGGGGCTGTAGTTTTGTCAAAATTCGCGATTTTGAATAAAACGCACGAACCGTCGTTATATTATTACGATGGAAATATTAGTCGAACGCGTACACGATGTTCACATCACTGTACGTACACGGCGTGTGGGATGGTACACACACATCAAAGGCCCGTGCAGTAGCACAACCGAAGGAGTGACATACATTGGCGACATCTGCACTGGTACCAAATAATAATCTATTTTTTATGGAAATGTTATAACATGGCTTTAACTACCAGTTATATATCAATGCTAATGTTGATGTGCTGATCTTTGAACAGCTGTTGTTGATCGTTGTTTTACGCGTAAAATAATGTGTCGCCCGTGTTATATGAGACGATAGATGCACGACAGCGGCTTTATTCTCATTCTTAAACACTTCAATTCAAGTAAAAATATGATAAGTATTACTAATTTTAATCAAAGTAAATCCTACATTTTGCAATGAATTATACCTAGGGCTTAAAATCGACCAGTCCCGTTGTTGCTATGCGCCTCCGATTGGTTCAAATTGCGAGTATCGATGCACACGCGCTGTGATATCGTGTCATATCACACGGGTAAGAATCAATAAGATTGCAGGAACATTCTCAAGTGTTTAAGAATTCTCCATCAACAGGTCGTAAAAGAATGACTCAGCTTATATTGGCCCTCGTCTACAAATTTTAGGTCTTTTGGGGGAAAATGTATATCTTCAATACGAAGGTCAAATTTTTCCTCCCAGCTATTACACTTTAAGTACATATATTATAAGATTTGAAAATACTTCGAGGAATGATATATATCAAAAATCAAAGAAATATATATTTTTATAATTTGCTATATAATTATTTGAGACATTTCTCGTACTTAGAATGCAATTTGGTGTGTCTGGTGTGCTCTCAGTTCTCACAAAAAATACTGTGCAAACGTTGCTATCCGATTAGTTAAAGTGATTAATGTTATCTCCTGAAGGCAATGTCATGCATAAAGTTAAAGCAATGCCACATGATATGCTGCATGAATTCAAGCTCAGAGTGTGTTTTTTCGACTCACAAAACTTTGTCTCTATGCCCTGTAGATATTATGATAGACATCACAAGAGTATGACATAAAATGCCTATAGAATCCGATAACGCGATACATTAAAAACAGATTACACGAGTGATACCATAATTGAGGTGTTTTGCTCCAGATATTTAAATATAAAAAGTCCATGTGATGAGCAAGTGGCTAGACCCTGCAAAAGACGCATAATCTAAGATTATCTCAAGCCGTATTGCATCAAGTTTGTTTCTATGCATTACTCTATAGACCCTTTTTGTAACGTATGTTTGAAATAGTTTAAACAATAATATAAACAATATAAACGTGGTCCCCTGTAAGCTCCTGTATGCTATTCGCAAGGAAATGGGTAAAAGGTCCAAAATGTGGGCCAAATAGTCTTTTGATGCTGCATCAACACATAAGTAATAGGCAGACTACTACCACTCCGTATCAAATTATCCAAGGCATCTCATAGATCAAGATCCTGTCAATATACCAATAACCTAACGATTTAGTGATGTCGCGTCGATGTTGCTTCGTTTTATAAAGATATCTGACTCTACCAATCATATAATATCTGACGAGGGACCACACCTCTTGCTTTTACTTTTCTAAGTTAATATTTACGATTATCAGTCTGTGAACCTTATTTATCCTCACTCAATGATGGTGTTTTTATGAAACTTATGGTCTGAACAGTTGCCGCAACTTTTTATTCAAAGTGATTGAATCGGGCTCTTCATGACCATGCAAAATAATAAATTCCAAAACATAAGGGCCCTAATTTAGGTTGCAGAAAAAAAAACCTTGAATAAAGCGCAACATTTCAAATCCTGCCATCACATAATGAAATAGCATCGGTCCATAACAATGTAATAATATATTTAAATGCTTACTCGTCTTGTATGATACCAAATTATTTGTCATTATAGCCGATCCTTGAAATACCAATGAATGTATCTCTGCCTACATTGTAAGACATTGTTAAAGTGCAATTAGATTATGAAAATATTAGTTTAAAAATAAAACGCGTTTTCTGATGAAAACTAGAAATTGAGATCTTGACATGAAAAAATGCAATTAAATTATAAAATTATTTATATCAGTACATAAGTGAGTAATTTAACTACAAAATGATATGTAAACGAATACTGCACCATAAATATCAGGAAACCGATACTTCGGAAGGTGATAATATTGGATTAAAAGATCGAAAAGATGGTAAATTATTTTGAACTACAATCTAGGCAACTGGACTTACGTTTTTGAGTGGGAAATTTTCACGTTCTATCCTGAACGCATCATCAGCCCGACTGATCTTCTGGCGGTAAAAGTTCATTGACCTGTGAAACGGATGTTGTAGTATCACAGGTCACCTTCGAGTTCAACCTGAGAGGGATCTTCCTAATCGCTGAACTGTAGGCCCCGGCCAAGTTGTGACGTAGGCCGCCTCCCCTGTTCAGTGAAGGGTCCTCCCGTTTCACGTAAATTGCGTTCAGGATAGAACGTGAAAATTTCCCACTCAAAAACGTAAGTCCAGTTGCCTAGATTGTAGTTCAAAATAATTTATTATTGACTACCTGGATGAATGATAATCTTCACAAACGTATCGAAAAGATGGAAATATTCTAACAACAGCCCGACGATATACTATTACTAGATATACGGAACCTAAGGCTTGTCTCATGATTAATGATAGCAAAAGACGCAAATGCATAGAAGAAAAACATACACCACTGCTTTATTTTGATAATTTCCCCGTGAGCTCGCGGTTTTATAGAGACGTATTACCTCGTGCTTCAGGCGTTCATGTTCAGTTTCTATTCTGGAAACGTTTTTATCTGTATATTCTTCTCACTACTGGAATATTACTACATCATTTTTATCATCTTTTTTACATCATTTCAACCGGGTGGTATGAAATGTAAACCTTGGAAATTGGCATAATATGTGCCCATAGTTTTATTAATCTGTTGAAGTAGGATTTTTAATTGCTGTGTGGTATATTGTGTACACGCATTGGCCATACATATTGTTAATTAAAGGCACACACAAATTAGCCTTTTACCACTCTCAAACCATATGTCTAGTCCGTGAAGTTTTGAATAGGCCAGTGTGTCACTTTTAAAACTGGACCTTCGTCTAATCAAATGCTTGTGACTTTGCTTCTTGAAGTCACATTGGATTCAATGGGGTGTCAAAATGTGCCGGATTAGATAGTGCATATATTAAAAAAACAAAGTTACCCCAATGTAGTTCAGTTGTGAAATTGTGATATTTTTTCAAGTGTAAGGATACTTTTTTGGAGCAGTATAATACATAATACATAATCGAACTGTACCGATCAAATAGGGACGCTTGTTATATAAACAACAAACTGTACAAATAAAATATCTCCCACTTCTGCCTAATGTCAATCAAAATTGTGCCATCAAAAGTACAATAAAACTACGCGTACATTATCTATTCATCATTTTCCATATGTTGTAACTGACAATGCAGATGAGCCGAACAGGTGTCTCATTAATAATGAGATATGGTGATTGGATATTCACATTACTACCATTTTGTAATTAAGGTATGCATCATTCATTGGGTGTTTTCACACAACTAGTGGCTTAATTATTACGAATGCAGAGTGAGAGAAAACGGATAACCAATGCTAAGCATGACATTACGATGTATTTTAATCGTACGCAGTTTCATATTTTTTAAATATCCTACCTAAACTTAATGAATGATCCAATTTGATCTGTAACGCCCAGAAAGAAAGGGGCCGCGAGTCATTTTATAGAACTAGATACTTCTGTTGATATGTAGATTAGATAGCATACATTTATATTATCACTGTGAATAACAAATTATTAATGGTCGCTGAATACTGCTGTTGCAGATTCTCAACTTAAAGCAACGCCATTTTCAATGCAAACCACAAAAAAAAAATATTTCGGCTTGTATCCACATGTTCTGTTTCATGACGCGTTAATCTACTATACTTTTATCAGTACCAAATATGCGGAATTTTAGGTTCCGTAAGTTCATCGGGATTGTCAATAGATATCATTTGTAAAGTTTCTTGTAAACTTATCACTCATGGGAAAGCCGCTCTTTGTAGAGGGTCCCCTTTTGAGACCTTTAGCAGACTATGAGTGTTATTGGCGGTACATTAAAAATGTCCGCGCAGCGTTTGTTGCTGCTACAAAGGCATCAACATCAGGGGCATAATATGTCATTTATTGACCTTTATTGCCGTATTCCCGACTTTGACCTCAAGAACGATATGTCGCGCAGATAGATCTATACTTTTTCTGAATTGTTGAGGTGAGAGGTATACTTTGACATGTTTTTTAATCAAATTTTAACAAGTTTAAAATGTGTAACCCTGTGTCAACCTCTGATTGGCCTTGCTCGATTATAGCCACTTGTTACTTTTTGGAGCAATCTAAGGAGCCTTTAAGTTTGTTTGAGTATGGGGAATACATAGGCAGTGTTACTAGCTGGCCCAGTCTATCATGTCTACTCCCCATTCCAGAAAAATACAACACTATTTTTTTGGGGATTAAAAAATATTATCAAGTTCTGCCAAATGAAACATAGCTCAATCCTAATCATGCAATTAGCACTAACTGGAGATAAAAGAAACAGTGTATTATTTTTACCAATTTCTTGACAAAAGAGCCATTAACACGCGAGTCTCAAAAATCAAAGACTTAAAAAAAGTTTTACCATTCAAAATAGTGAGTATATGCCCAAATTTTACTCTAATATTCATTACTTTGTTTTACTTTAATTAATTGATAATAAGGATGAAACCTGTTTTTGTCAAATAGTAGAATGCATAATTATATTGAAATTAGACTTCGTCTTACGATTAGAATTAGTTTTACGATTTGATTGACACAGGTTATTAAAACACCCTAAAAATGCACGTCTGGGCCCCAACTTAATACATTTGGCCAAATAGTGAAATTTAACTTTCATTGCCAGTTGATAATATTTTAATAATCTAAAAAAAATGAATGTTGTATTTTTCTGGAATGGGGAGTAGATATGTTTATACAGTTTATGTGTATGGGATATAAAGAACGTGACTTTCTATTTCTAATAATAAGCGCGTAACATTTCATTCAAAACAAACCTATATAACTAAAACAGTACGTATATGACTGTAATTGTATACAAATAATGAATCAGCTTTCAAAGACTCGTAAATGTCAAAAATACCAAACATGAAATGGCATAACACTTCACGAACTAAAGACCTCTGAACTTTATTAAATTTTCATTCGATAAATTCTTGAGCTATCTGGTTGAAGCTTGTCTTCCTGTATCAAAGGTATATTACTCAATAGGTTTATCCTCTCTGCTCTGCTCATACTATGTTGTTATTACATTATTGTTTTCTGAAAACCCATACTGGAGCCAAATATAGTAATATTATAGGATCATCCTAACATTACATTGACTTTTTGTTATTGCTTACATGTATATTTCAACCAAACAAGTTTGCAAAAGTAGTCACATATTTTAAAAGTTAACCTTGAGATCCAGGACGAAACGTCGCGTCGTGCGTAATTTCAGGTGTCAATATATATTTGGGATAAATAAAATAAATAAATAAATACATTCCATGGCAATGCAAAACCATGGAGACAGTTTGAATGACACAAAAACTGATTAATAAAGCATTTTATAATAATATATACTGCCAAATACACCTGCAAAGCTACAAGATAAAAGACTTCCGGTTTTAACACATTTCAATACATTTATAACAGAATTTGAAAATAAACCAAAACAAAATTACTAAAAACAAAGTATTGAATCTCACTTACCCGTAGTCCTTGCAAATCAATTCCCAACCCAAGCTAATGATATTCACGGGAGGTATCCACTGAAAACGCAAGAATAAGGTACTTTCCACTGGTTAAGGAATAACAGCAAAATTAGGTCGCTGATAGTGACCAAGATTCAAGTAGAATATCAACGGCTTAAAACATTCCACTCCATCGTAGCATATACGTCTTATTTCACAAAGTGCACATCAAGTATATGCCTATATAATATAAAGCATTAGCAATGCGTTTTAGTTACAGACGTGTTCCACCATCAGTTCCTACTCTGCTACGTGGTAGAAAGGAGACAAGCTTTTTTTGGAAGCGGAAATCGATCAAAAGCAAAACAAAATGGTGCTTAATCGTATCAGATAGAGACATGCGTAGCAGTGAATTCAAAGAGTAAATTCCCAAGTGTTGGATGGAGTTGGTAGTGGTGGAATTGCAACTTGAAAACTTAATTTGTAAGTCTCCTGGCGTATGTGATAGAATGTGGAAAAGTATACCAACCCCGCTGATTTCTAGAGAGCATTGTATTTCCACGTCAATATAATCCACAGAGGTGATTACACCAGAACGGTGTATTAGTTTCGCTGCCATTAAAGCGAATGACGTTAGTAATAATTCACAACCTCATTTGTATCACTGCACGTTCTTAATATACTGTAATTACATTGCATACTGTAAAAACCATTTTGTATTAATGACATGACCGGGTATTATTTTGATTTTACTTTTGTTCCTGTTGCTGTAAAAAGCGTAATAAACACGTCAAACGGCTCCATATTTTATCCGACCTACATTTGCACTCATTTTCTCAAATAGTTCTTTGTTTATTTATTTACCTCGCTTTGTGTTGGTCCTACTATCTTACCTGGGGCAGTGGCGTAGCGTGGGTCATCATATTGGGGGGGGGGGGGCATGATTGGGGGCACCGGGTCTGATTGGGGGCACAAGCTACTTTTCGGCAATTTTCCTATGGGATTTTCTGAATTTTCAGATCGATGGGGGCAACTTTGAGGGAAGTGAGTGGTGTAGTTGAGCCCTTTCTAGACATTGTGTTCATTTTGGTAATATACTAGCGCACCATTGGTGTTGCAGCCCCCATTTCGCAGTCCGATGTTTGATGAAACCTACTATAATACGTTATGTGGCACAAATACGACACAGCATTAAAGTTATATATTGTGTGCACTTTAATGAAAAAGAATGCCTTATCCTTGACACCTAACACAAATACTGACAGTAGTAGTAGTCTATTAAATCAGTCGTATTTATTTTCCTAACAACAGGCTCAGTAGTGGTTATATCAATGGCGTAGCGTGGGTCATCCGATTGGGGAGCACCGGGTCTGATGGGGGGGGGGGGCGCACCGGGTCTGATTGGGGGGCACAAGATGTTTTTCGGCCATTTTCCTATGGGATTTTTAAAAATTTCAGATCGATTGGGGGCACGTGCCCCCCCCCCTCCCCCTATGACGCTACGCCACTGGGTTATATTATTAGACCTTGTATACAGGGTGTATCAAAATAAAGTATACAGTTTTAAAAATGCCTCTAGATTCAAAAGTATGAGGTATTTGGTCAAAATGCTATAGTTGACAGCTGAATCAAAATCTTGTCTTTCCATAACTGTAAAATCACTGGCGTGAGACCATTAATAAGGACTCAGTGTCTATTTTTTTTTCGAGCCAAGTAAAAAATGCAGTTGCAAGTCAATTAAACTCAAAGCAACATAAAAATTACATGTTTAACCACTTTCTTTCCAGTAATTGACAGTCTTAGTCTTCCATATACCCACCAGGGCATGGCCACCATTCACCTGTATGCAGATGTCATTCACACTACGTCTTATGAGAGACGTCCTGACGGGGATGTCAACGTGTGCAATTATGTGTCTCTGGAATTCGTCAACGTCTGCAAGAGGACTTGCAAAACATTTGATTTCAGATAGACCCACAAGAAGAATTCTAGAGGTGTAACATAAAGAGATCTTAGGGCCATTCCACTTGGTTCCTCAAAGCAATCGCTTGATTGCCAATCATTTTTTAAGATTTTAATGTTATTTTAATTGATTTCTGCATTGAAAACTGCATTTTACAGGTCTCACATAAATGGCCACTAAATCCTTATTAATGGTCACACCATTGATTTTGCAGTTGTGGGAGGACAAGATGTTGATTCAGCTATACCTAAAATAATTTGACCAAATATCTCATACTTTCTGAATATATTGGCATTTTCAAACTGTATACTTTATTTTCATACACCCTGTATATTGTATAATAGTGGTTTCCTATAATTTCCAGTTATCAATATACTGCAAAACATTTTTGGCTGATATTTCGCCAATTTTGACTAGAAATACTGTAGGTATTTGCTGATAATTACGTTTTCTTGATTATGCTTGTGTTCACCATTTGGCCTTATTGACTCGCATTTTCAAATACGCAAAGCAAGGTAAGGGATCTATGTATTTGTATACAGTAAGCCAAAAAATTAAGGTACCAGTTATGTTCACCTCCTGTATATCCTAAACGAAGACAGATATGTCATAATTGGAACCAGCAGCCAATAGCCTAATCTATTAGCTTGAAATTAAGACTTCATTTGTTGAAATTGTTAGAAATAAAAATACGACGATCTAAATACCCAAGGAAGATGCCAATTTAAAAGTTGCAGTTTGCTCCATTGCAAGCCCTATTGATGTGTACACAAAGCGTTTGTGAACAAGAGGACTGGTGCCGCGCTTCCATTGACTAGCACATTAAAACTAGCGCCGTGCTTTCATTGAAAGTGCAACTTTTCATTTGTTTCCTCATTAGGTCTTAGATCACCGTTTCTTTAATTCTCAACCAATTTCAAGGTCTTAAATCAGAGCTAAAGAGTACAGGTATTAGCTGCTTGTTGTACTTTTGACATACTTGTATTTATTTAGGATATACAGGGGTGAACACAACTGGTACCTTAATTTTTTTGGCTTATTGTAAGTTTCTCGTGACTTAAGATCTCATCCAAGCTCATTGTGTGAAATTACTTCCTTGATTATACCAATTAAATTCGCGTTCGACAGTAGAAGCGTGTTATGTCATAATTGCTAAATATAAAAGAAAACTGCAAAGAGCAAAACGACACATAAGTGCTTGTTGGCAAATCTTAGCAGATCATTTTGATCGCCAAAGCGAGCGCAAAGGATTTTGTGTTCGATGTGTTCGATGAAGGTAATGTTAGAGTATTTTCATTTCAAGATGGCAGAGTACTTTCATTTCAAGATGGCGGCCATACGGTTTGTGAAAAAATCATTCTTTGGAAAAAAAATGCAAATATATATATTATCCTGTACTACTAAAGTTACATCACAAGAGCGTGTGTAAATATCCTATAGAAGAAACATTTTTCTTGATTACAAATCAAGATATCACCATTAATGTGTTTTACAGAAGCAAACATAAACATGTGATGCGTACACGCTTACAAGGTGCAAAAGAAAGATGATTAGGCTGCGTAAAATTATCTCAAACCTTAATACACAGTTTAAATATATATAACATGAGCTTCAAATGAATACAGCCTATAATTTGTTTTAATTCAATTTTTATGCATAAAAATGTGTACTGCTAATGTTTGCGCAGGGATATTGTGTATTAAATATACCAGATTTAGTTCCTACCACTAACTATCAAATTATCAAATTCTCACATACAGTCTAATTCACGATTATAAACTCTTTTAATTTTAAACTTTCTTAACTCTGCTTTGCTTAAAATACGCTAAAACACAGGTTTAATACAAATACAAAACGCATTTAATAAGTTTTAAACCGCAACTTAACTAGTTAAACCCCATAAACAGTACCACGACTTAAAAGCTTATACATACATTTATTGTGCAAAATGTTTTACAATACTTCGGATATGGAATTGTGCGTTCTTTTCTTTCTCTTTTCCTTTGAAATCCATTGTGATGTGTCGTTAAAACGACATATTGGACACCTGATGGGGTGCAACTGATAAGCGATGATCACAAATTTGCTCACAATGTGACCTGCTACCACGTTACGTCGCAAGTTGGTAGTCTCGAAACGCCTTGGCTACTGCGTTGGTGTTTTTTGTTTCACATGGACCTGTTCAAGTCAGACAGGCTTGTTCCCGGGTCCACGGTATTAGAGTCAGAGCCCAGCCGAGTCCATTAGTATTCGAGTCCGAGCCAGGTCCATATGTCCTCTTGTGTACGAGTCCGGACTCGAGAGATTAAGTCTAGGATACCGAGCCCGCTAGGCAAGTCCGAGTCCAACAAACATATGGACCAAGTCCGGACTCAAGTCCGGACGCGGTCAGAGTCTATGTTCAAAATTGGTTTTAAGTTTTAAGTCAAAGCAAAGAGTCAAAACAGAGAAGAGTTTTGCTCCATCCCATTTAATACACAATGTACTTATGCCGCAACATAGGCATATATAAAATAAACCAACCTTTTTAGCTCCACACAATGCAAATTGCAAGCATATAAGCAGAAAGTTTCTTCAGTTTCATTATTCATGTAGTGTGGAACTTCCATAAGCTTACTACCGAGAAATTACTTCCCTTAAATCCCTTCATATGCATTCTACTCTTGTTTTTAGCTCAAAACACTGGCTGTCATTTTTTCTGCTGCAATTTCTAAAACAAATAATTCTTTTAATTAGAAATCCACTTTCTTTTTGACTTTTTGCTGCAGTTCATTCAGCTAATTCAGTTTTCAGTTTCGTTGTTGCCAGTATTGCCAGTTATTCATGGTGAGTATGGTGCCCAATTGGGTGGTTTAAAGTAGGTTGGTGTTAGTACTGCTTTGGCAATATTAAATCTCCCAATGAGTATTGTTCCCATAGATAGATTATTGTATGTCAAATCCAATAAATATTTACTCACTGATTTGAGGTTTCGCCATCCAGGCCTGGATGGCGAAAGCTCAAGTCAGTGAGTAAATATTTATTGGATTTGACTGATGCAATTGGTGCAATACACCAAAGAAAGATAAGACCCTGGCATTTATGTTACCGTCAAACAAAGTGAACACTAAAACCGATAATAAATTGAACAATTTTGCCAACAGTCGAATTGTAACAAGCAATGGAATAGAAATCATATCATAATAACAATAGAATCATGCTATTACGAAAACATCTTAACCTTAAAGGCACTGTTGTTAGTTTGCCTTCGCTGGGGATTGAAAATCATAAATACAGATAAGAACATAATATAGAACGAAAAAACGAACCACTTTATTAGACCAAGTTCCCCTGTGGTCGCTGTATTAGAGGCATGCAAGTATTACTTCGTTCTTCAGGCGTTCAAGTTCAGTTTCTATTCTCAATATATTTTCATCTGTATTCTTCTTATACAGTAAGCCAAAAAATTAAGGTGCCAGTTATGTTCACCCCTTGTATATCCTAAACAAAGATAAATATGTCATAATCTGTTAGCTCGAATTCAAGACCTCATTTTGTTGAAATTGTTCTAGAAATAAAAACACGCCGATCCAAATACCCAAGGAAGATGCCAATTTAAAAGTTGCGGTTTGCGCCATTGCATGCCCTATTGATTTGTACACAAAACGTTCGCGAACAAGAGAACTAGCGCCCTACTTCCATTGATTAGCACGTGAAAACTAGCGTCGTGCTTTGATTGATTAGAACGCAAAAGTGCAACTTTTGATTTCGTTTCTTCGTTAGGTTTTAGATCACCGTTTTATTAATGTTCAACCAATTTCAACAAATAAGGTCTTAAATCAGAGCTAAAAAGTACAGTATTGGTTGTTTGTTTTAATTTTGACATACATGTACTTGTCTTTATTTAGGATATACAGGGGTGAACACAACTAGTACCTTGAGGGGGTACTACACCCCTGCCCAATTTTGTGCCTATTTTTGCATTTTTCTCAAAAATTATAGCACATTGGGGACAAGTAAGATATGTATATTATAGGGGCAACGACTACAACTACTGCACTAGAAATTTTATTTCAGCACAGACAACAGTTGTTACACTCAAAAATGAGGGAAAACCAATATTTGATCAATAAATCAATAACTACTTGCTTTGAGTTGCTGAATTTTCAGTACAGTAGTTGTAGTCCTTGCCCCTATAATATACATATCTTACTTGTCACCAATGTGCTATAATTTTTGAGAAAAATGCAAAAATAGGCACAAAATTGGACAAATTGTAATACTTAATTTTTTGGCTTACTGTATATTGGAATACTATTACTTCAACTTTACTATCGTCTTAACATTTCAAGGCATTTTGTATTATATTTTAAATGTTATGTACTAAATTATATTCATTTGCATAACGAATAACAATATAATGGGATAAATAGATTAATTTCAACCTTTGATGTGTGCCACAACATTCTATCAACATCTATATATTTGTATACATGGTATTTATTATTTGTGTAATTGTGTCTATAAGTGCGTGTATAAGATCACTTCACTGTACAGACAGATAATTTGGCTCAAGAAATACCTTATAAACCACGGATGATCATTCAGGACGCTGCTTTACACAGGCACAGTTCCTTAATCAGTTTATATTTAATGCTATGCATGCGTGCTAGCCATGCGCTTCAATGGAAAAAGTTCAAGTTTTGAAATATTTTCTCAAAATATCAAGAGCTATCTTAAGAACTACTGGATCAATACTAGGCTTGTTTGTACTCATTTTAATGCATTTTTCATGCTGATTCCAAATATGGTCATGAACATTTACATTTGTGAAATTTTTGAATTTTTAAAAATCTTTTGAAACTTGTCGTCTGCAGTCGACACCCGCGTGAAGAGAGTTAAGATTAAAAATCACAGCCGTGATATGCATATGGGTAAAACTGGACAATTACTGGTATGTTCCTTGCACAAGGACATTTAAAGCTAACTCAGATTCCCCAAAAACACAGAGACTGCAGTGGCTCGTCATGTACTCTGTTTAACGATTGCGATATTTGTAAATTGAAGAGCCTTCTGGGTACCGGCAATCTTAATTTCCAGTAGGAATTCAGTAATCAAACACACAACATATCGTCGCTGGGCGGGAAAAACCTCATATGTCATGTATGTAATTCCAAAGGTCAAATGCAAAACCTCATATGTAAAAAGTGGGCCCCAATTACAAAACCTTATAATTATGTAACTACTTTTGCCATTTTGTGCGAGACGCAAGAAAACGGTTAAAATTAAAAGGATTTACATAGAAAATGGTGTTTGTTGTTTGGTCATTTACATACATTTATGCAGTTTACTGTTAAAAGGGAAGCACGAAAGGTGTGTTAGGACATTTTATTTAATTTGACACACAAAAGTAGAATTTGAGCCAAATTGCACATGAGGTTTTGTAATTGGGGCCCACCTTTTACATATGAGGTTTTGCATTTGACCTTTGGAATTACATCGTAAATCAAAAGTTAACTTAATTTAAAGTTTGTTTGTTATTTTTACATAATAAGTAATGACAAAGTGAATTGGTATAATGTGTTTTCTACTGTTTTTTATTGCAGTTATCACATACAAATGGGACGATTTATATATTATATTATATCTCTATGATGTTATACATTACCTATAATACTAATTATACTAAACGATCCATCAAAAAGCATCATATATAAAATATAGCTAACATGTAAAGTCCATTTAACACACTGCATATCCTGTTATTGATTCATCGCACCTGCAAGTGGATGGACATTAATAATTCAAATGGCCATTACTTGTCGCCATTACTTGTACAAGAACCAAAACATCTTTATGAACTAGATAATGAGAAAGTGGGTCGATATTTCTATTATTATGCGGTCATCATCATTATCATCACTCTTCTGCTGCGGCACAGGCGACCACAAGCTTTTCCTAGCACATCGATCTTAGGCATGTGCGGCTATCTTCTCCTTGAATGCGTGGACGTCCCGGTATTTTTTACCAGTTGTAAATAGAGAGTGTAATATATCTTCTAGTAGGTTCCTGTGGCACACTAACCTGAGCAACAGATATATCAGTTGGCGATTTCTTACTCAATAATAAGAGGATTAGTGTTGGTGACCACATTTAGGTTTAATATTTGGCATAATCCTGAAGCATAAGGTAGCAAAGGGGTTGAATTTGCCGTCCATGCCCTGTGTCAACATATAGGATTCACAACAATTTAGACGAAAAATGGTCACGCAGGTAGTGTGGAATAATTTCACTTTTGCAGAGATGTATTATATAATTGGGAACTTCTCTACAGTTTTGGAGTGTTCCAAAATGCACTTTATGTTAACCATGCTTTGTGTTATATACGGTAAATATCACCGGTAAATAATCATAATTATCATATCATGCTCTTTGCTTCAAAATTGTGCAATTGGACGATACACACAACTGACACCTGTACATGTTTTCATATGTTTTTGTGTCATGATTGATCAGTCAGGAAACCTTTAGAGGATATAGTAATGACAAAATGATCATGCATTTAACTGGTTAAACAAAATCAGCGGCATTCAGGTTATATCAAATATCAACCAGCCATTTTCTTTGTTTCAGTAATGTTATGAATTCCGCAGAGTGACGAATTGAGAAATGTGAGGAAATTGGTTTAATGTATACAATTTAAAGCTATTTCAATATGAGAGATGGCGAACCCCTTTCAAGTAATCATGCAAGAGTTGGTGTGTAATGACAGTTTGTGAATTCCCTCTCATGCAATCAAGTTAATTCAACAACAATTCAAAATATATTTATTAATATCTTAGGAATTCCCTTATGACTTAATGTTATTATTGAAAAGGGAAATCAGAGAAGGGAAATCCCGGTTGATATAAGAATGTGTATGTTACAGCATGAGCTATTAACAGCTGAGATTTTTCATTTTTACTATTTTGATATAAGAGACAAAAGACAAATGAGTTAGAAAGTGTTAGGCTTTCTACTGTGTTATAGTCTATGTGCCTTAAAAGGTACCCGTGAGTCA
>NC_092631.1:82223379-82304663 GCF_039555335.1 Amphiura filiformis
GTAAATTTGCATAGCCAATAATGTGCCATTATTTCAGCTATATAATAACTAAGGCAATTTTGAGTGCAAAACAGTGCTCTTTTCCTCCCACAAGGGGAATAATTATATTCTTCTGTCGACTTGCTGAAGTCTGGTTATGAAACAACACATATGGGCATGTTTAATGAACAAAGTTTATAGTCGATTGGTGAACGCAGCACCACTTTGGAAATTGTCCTCTGTGCAAGGATTTCATACGCAAAAGATATATAACATTCAAGTCAACAGTGGACTTCGCTGAACAGTGACCTTCGCAGGACAAGCGAATCTGAATATACATCAGTCGTCAAGAACATTGCGTCCATATAACTTTGGAAAAGCGGTAATTTATGAAACAAAAGACCAAATCAATGATGAGTGCTGTCATAGTGAACTTGCTTTCACTAAGTTAAGACAGAGTTTATTTTGCTCTGTGCATGCTGTCCTGTTTGCTACTGAGTTCTATTTGAACTTGCCTTCAGTTTTTGACTTGCATTTGTTTTTAAACTACAGTATGTAGTGTTTGTTGTTTGCTTTTATATTTTGTTGTCTGTCCCTGAAGAAGAGCAGTTGATCTGCTCGAAACGTCGGTTTTGTTTATTTGTTTGTTTTGTTTTTTGTTTGTTTATTTGTTTGTTTTGTTTTTTTGTTTGTTTTTTGTTTGTTTGGTTTTGCTTGTCTGCTACGTGCACAGTGATTTTCATCACTTCCGGTGTACTTTTGTACTGTTTTCCTGAAACTTATGTGGGCTCTGGAATTGGCAATTTTTGGCAATCGAACTTTGCCTGTTTTGTGCCAACATGGGTTGTTTGGTTTATCGTATCTCTTTATGTGCACAGTGATTTTCATCACCAGGGTAGCACTTCTGTGGGCCTTGGAACTGTTAATATTTGGCTATCGAACTTTACATACTTCTAATGCCTACATTTGTTGTTTTTGTCTTCCTCTGCATTGCGTCTGGTCTGTATTTTACTTGTTTCCCCACGTCAAGCTGGTGTACCTTGCTCTTTTTCTTTCCAGTTTTTCATATTTAAGGTATCGGTTTGAATCGTTTATTGATCCTTGATTCACCCTTATCCACGTGTTAGTGCTATCATAGTTCATACGTACTTGATTTGTGTACGAAGACAAAAGAAGACGCATTTAATTACGCAGAGAAGGTTTGAAACTACACGCTATTGTACGAATGACTCCAAACGACCGGTGTGTCTATAACAGAGGAAAAATGTTAGATGCAAAAATAACCCAAAAGGCAAGCACATCGTTCATAACAGGTGACCACCCAGTCCAAAAACGTATTGTATATCACACCTACATAAGACATCTTTGAGTCAGTACACCAAACGTCGTTAATCATAACCAACAAGGTGTTATTGCAAATCCATGAACTGTTAGACGAGACGCGCATGAAATAGGATCCAGGGCTTAAACGGAAGCAGAAGGTAACATAATACATAAATGTCTGCTTATATATTTGATCTAATGCATAATTGAATGTTTTCTGATACAAACAACGACGCTTGCACCTGTTAGACTACAAACATTAAAAATTAAACAATTTCCCTCCTTTGCATACGAACAGCTTAATTCCAATTACAATAGTGCTTTAAATGATATAATAAAAACCAAGTGTATGTTATTCATCAGTTTTAATTATGTTCTTACTGACAATGCAGATGAGGGGAGCAGGTGTCTTGTATACTCATTATTCAAGCTGTGATTATTGGATCTTCGCATTGCTCATGTTGTCATGTTGTAGAGTATGTTTAATTCATTGTATCTTTGCACGCAACTTGTATCTTCGATATTTAGAGTGTACAAATAAAACAAATATCTCGGTTAACCAACTTGGCATTGCGATACATTTTAAAGCAAATAATAGTTTATACAGCCTGTCTCAAAAAAATTGTGCAAGTAAAAAGCGCCCTCTATAGCAATTAGAAAATACCGTTGTGACATGATGTTTACATCAACGTCAAAGGCGTAGTCTTAGCTCTCACATGCCCTTTGTTATGTTCAATTTGCTTGGTTTAATCCCGAGATATGTTTAGTTAACAACGAAAGGGTAAAATCACAATTGTGTCACTTTTACTAGGGAAGATCAAGAGGACTGTACAGTGTACATGTAAATCAATGATAGCATCACGTTTATCAAGTCGGGTAGAACTGAAACTTTCTGTGGCAAAATTGTGTAGCAGGGTCTTAGCTAGGATTTGACAAGTCCCCGAACTGCCAGTCCAAAATTTGACCCTGAAAACATAAACCAGACCTTTACCTCTTTTGGGCTTCAATCAATTCATACAGCTCTTGTAATAGCCTTGATTTACTAGTCTAGCCTTGTTTTTAGTTTAAATAAATTATTTAAGTATTATTTTTAGAATTTAGCATTATGTCACAGGTATTAATTTTGCATTTTGCCTGTCCCCGGAGCAAACTGCCCGTCTAAAATGACAGATGGATGGCTAACTAACATCCTGGTGTGTAGCCATAGGAACATAAAATGGATCTGGTTTAAACAGAAAACAATACCTCCGAGAACGAACACGAGTTTTGAATCTCATCAAGATAAAGGGTGTTGACAAGGTAACCAACAATGTTCTGTTGTGACAAAAAGTTTAACATTTAACATTAAACCAATTGTCTAAGGACGAGATTCGGTGTAAATTCGGTGTTAATATAACTTGTCAGCCCCTGGACAAGAAACATCTAGGGAATTTCTGCAAGTATGAAAACATTTGAGAAATAAAGCCATTTTAAATGTACAATTTCCAATCCGCACACAACCTATGCCACAAAAATGTGATACGTGCATTTAGAGAAATCATATTCATCTTACGACTAGGGAGATTGTGGGCAACCCCGATATTTCTTTGTAGCATGTATGTAATTCAGCCTTTTGGCTGCCATATGCATTGTTGTAATAAACCTTGAATATAAATAATATCATATTTCCCGTGGCACACCAATTTGTATTCTTAAGTTCACCCTTTGTGCTCGTTTTGGCAACACATTTTGGCATGTTCTGACTCCTGATGGAGAAACAGAGGAATTCAACATCCTTGCAGGAGTTCTTCAAGGGGACACTCTTGCTCCTTATCTGTTTATAATTGTGTTAGTCTATTGCATGAAATCTGCTATAGATGGTTGAGAGGAGGATCTAGGCTTAACAGCAAATCCCAGACTTAATTAAGCCAATCTGGATGATAGCCATGGTTTTGTGTGATATTTTGTATTAATAAATCAGGGTATTGTCAGTATGACAAGTCCGTAACTGACCGCCATTTGTAATAAAGGCACACAGATGATGGCATATGAAACATTTTGGAGTACATATATTTTAAAGATTACCCATCCTGAAACATACATTTTAGGCTTTAAGAATCACTCCCAAAAATACATAATGAGAATTATGACTAAATAAGTTCAAAAATTACCACAAATGGCAGCCATTATGGATTTATGCAAATTAGGGTACACATATTAAGGCATGGTGCACACTTGTGAAACATACATAGAAATTACTAATCCTAAAATGTGCACTTTAGGTATTTAAATTACCACAAACTGGGAATGATGACCAAATCAACATAAAATGTCCCAAAATTGGCGGCCATTTTGGATTTATGCAAATTAAGGCACCCATATTGAGATGTTAGGCAAACTTGTGAAACATGTATTGATTATCCATTCTGGAATAAGCATTTTAGGCATCTAAAATACCTGAAAAGTTATACAAGATGAGCGTTAAATTCAAAATAAGGTGAAAATCTGTGAATTGGCGGCCATTTTGGATTTATGCAAATTAGGCATATTTCCACCACTTGGATATTTAGGGACTTTTAGTATGTCATTCTAGGGACATTATAGAAATGCATTGTGGTAAAAAAATTATGTTGCAATTTGTTTGACCTTTACCTAAAAAATCAATTAGGTTGTGATTCAACAGCTGATGACTGGCGGGAAGTTATGTCACTTCCGGTAGTGATGTTAGTCCTACTCGCAATCTCCAAAAGTGGATCATAAACATGACTCAGATTGTAGACCCCTCGTCTCAGTTCATCACTCTTTGCCCCTCCTCCTGATCTGAATTGACTCTTTTATCCATCGCGCTTTTCTGCCACTCTTTCTCTCTCTCTCTCTCTCTCTCTCTCTCTAAGATTTTGGACTCCCCCCAATTGATAATATGATTAGCCCTGGCTACATGGTCACTAATAGCTGAGTTCTTAAAATGGCTCTCGGATTCTTTTCGTTTAGACCGGGTGTATTTCTGTTGACTCGCTTTTTCCGCCTCCCTACGGTGCTCGTCTAACACTTCTAGAGCATTGGCTGACATCATCAATCAGATAGTGGGTGCAACAGTGCACCATGTTAAGAACTCGTATGATCTTGCGGAGGAATTATGTGGTGTGATGATAGAAGAAAATGAGCAATTCATTTCACATGACGTAGTCTCGCTATTCACGAATGTTCCCATAGACGAGTGCCTCGACATAATGAATATGTATATCGTATTTAAAGTGCATCACATACTGGTCTATCTTAGGAGCTATCTCGATTTCGCGAACGGTGACTTGACTTTAGACGCATCACATACTGGTCTATCTCGAAGCTTATCGAGATAGACCAGTATGCACTTTAAATACGATATCGGGAAATTAACCATTTCACATACATATCTACAACTTACGTGTAGTTTTCAGTTTCAGTTTCAGTTTCAGTTTATTTTCACCATACAATATTATACAAACCAAATAATGAAAGAAAACATTGGTGGGGAGACCAAAAAGAGCAAGGCTCGAAATGTATGGTCACCCTAGAAGTTGCAAATGATGATAATTATAGATTACTACCTTAAATAACAACTAAAAAAACAAAAAAACACGGAACAGGACTGGGTAAGTGCAGAACAGGACCGGACAGGACATGTGCAACTAAACACTAAAGTGAAGGCAGTGATGATGGCATATAGCAAAATCCAAATTAACTATAAGTTACAGGTATAAAATAAACAAACCAATTAAGTTACTGATAATATGACAACAGATACGACTTTTTCTTTTAAATACATACAGTGGTTTGGCATTCTTTAACTCATGTAAAATTGTATTCCAAATCAGAGGACCTTGTCTTCTGATTGTATTTCTTGCTAAATCAGTGTTGAAATTATACGGACGATAAAATGAGGATATGCGGGTGGGGTAGCTGTGAAAGGACATGTTTTGAATGAAATAATCGGCAAAATTAACAGGAAGGTTATTGGAAGCATAATTGTGCATAAATGAACAAAGGGTCAATTTGTGGATGTCATAAATAGTCAGAGTATTAAAATTCTTAAATAAAGGTGGAGTATGCTCGAGCCAGTGAGAATTCGAGCAGATCCTCATAATTATTTTTGTTTTAGATGGATTGAGTGGAGATCGGTGTTATTTGAATCTGCCCAAATTAAATTACAATAAGATAGGTGGGGAAGCACAAGAGTATTGTATAATGAAAACAATGTTTTGGAAGGGAGAACTTCTTTAAGGCGATACAAGATACCACAATACTTACAATATTTAAATCATTATACACACGATTGCTATCCTGTTTTTAAACATAATGTAATTTGTTTTGTCTACATTTAACGACAACTTATTTGATTTAAACCATACAGAAAGCTTGTCTAATTCCTGGTTAACAATAGTAATTAAATCAGGGAGGTTAGCATGCGAAACAATAACATTTGTGTCATCTGCATAGGTAACAAAAGCAAGTTTATCAGAAGAAAAAGCAATGTCATTTAGGAAATTTAGGAAAATGATGAAAAGTAAAGGGCCTAAGACAGAACCCTGGGGCACACCACATGTTATATTACGATATGATGAGTTACATTCATCTAAACAAACATACTGAGTTCTATTGGTAAGGTAACTCTTGAACCACTCGAAGGCACTTCCTCTGATACCATAATGATGTAGTTTATCAAGAAGAATGTGATGATCAATCGAGTCGAAGGCCTTCGAGAGGTCCAAGAAGATGCCCATTGTATGTAATCTTTTATCAAGGTCTGTAGCAATCTTATCATAGGCGGTAATGAGTGTCATGTAAGAGGAGAGCTTTTTTCGGAAACCAAATTGACAATTATAAAGCAAATTATGACATTCAAGAAATTTATACAATCTTTTATGAATAATACTTTCAAAAATTTTGGAAAACACAGGTAAAACAGATATAGGACGATAATTGTTACATAAAGTAGCATCACCAGATTTGTAAATGGGAACGACACGTGCAATTTTAAGTTCATCTGGTACAATACCTGAGGTGATAGACAAATTAAAAACATGACATAAGGGTATTTAAATTAAATCAATAACAATCTTGACAATGTCTGGTTTAACGTCATCAAAACCACTGCTAGTACCAGCTTTAAATGAAGAACAAATATCAACGACTTCCTCAACATCAGTTGGAGATAAGAAAAGAGAGTGCATAGGTGATGGAACTGAATTGAGAAAATCATTGAATTTTGTGGGAGTTGAAGGAATATTACTAGCTAAATTAGGACCAATATTAACAAAGTAATCATTTAAACCATCAGCAATTTGCTGTGAATCGGAAACAATAGAACCATTAATGACAAAAGAATCAGACAAAGGCTTCTTCCTTCTATTACCTAAAAGATCATTCAAGACACCCCAAGTCTTTTTAAGATCACGTTTGTGGACATCAAGTAAGTTACAGTAATACTGCTTTTTAGATGCACGAATAACAGAGGTCAGTTTGTTCTTATAATCTGACAAGGCACGCTTGTTAGAAGCAGTTGGTGATGATCTACACTTTCGATAGAGTTTGTCCTTTCTGCTGATAGACCTAAGAATTGCCTTGGTGATCCATGGTTTATGAGGAATGCCTTTAGCCCGAGCCATACGTTTGCGCTTAACAGGAAAAGAGCGATTGTACAAATCATTGAATTTTGTAACAAAATTGGAATAGGCTTTCGTAGGTGATGAATCATTCATAATATTATCCCAATCTGTGAGCTGAAGATGACTCTTAAAGCAATTAATATTATCTTGATTAAATGTACGACAATTGATAAATTTAGGACTATGTTTATGTAAATCAACAGCACCAGTAACTTGAAATACGGGATAGTGATCGGTAATGTTATTAACAAAAATACCCGACTTAATCTGCTTACTAAGAACATTTCTGAATATGTTGTCAAGAATACTCGGTGAGTTATTAACAATACGTGTAGGACGGTCTATAAGTGGAAACATATCATGAGAATAAAAATTATTGACAAATTCATTAACCTTGATGTCGGTGTCATAATGAAGAAGATCAAGATTGAAGTCACCAGAGATGTAACACAATTTATTTTCAAGTGAAATACGATCGAGACAGTTAGACAAATCAGAATTAAAAGAATCAACATTAGTACGATGGGCACGGTATAACAATGATGTTTTTGGATTGTGGAAAAATGATTTCAACAAAAATGGATTCAGAATGATCAATATCATTACGATCGGCTTGAATCAAATTTAAATCGGGTCTGGCTTTAAAAGATAATGTATTATGAACATAAAGAGCAGCCCCGCCACTCCTACCTTGTCGAGAGATACTTATCAAATTATAATTGGAAATGTCAATCAGGTTTGAATGATCCTCTTTGAACCAGGTCTCGGACAGGGCAATAATCGAAAAGGTGAAATTCAAATTTGAAATGAATGCATTGATAAAATCCTGGTTCTTGTTAAAACTGCGTACATTTAAATGCAAAATAGAAAACCCAGCTTTAAACGACAAGTTAAAGTCAGATGAAGGATCAAACACATAGTTGCAAGAATTTAAAATGCCAAGGTTTTAAAGGTAATCATGCGATTTGTCATTAATACCAACTTCAAATAAGAAAGGATTGAATTTTAAATCTGACATCTGATTATAATCATAAGAATTATTGAAATAACGAATAGTAAACAGAAATTCACCATCATCAAGAATGTGATTAAATGGGAAAATATCACCAGAGCATTTGTAACAGAACCAATTGTCGTCTTCAAGATTACCATAAACACATCTTTTATGATACATAGCTTTACAGAACTTACATTGAATAGAATTGCAATTCACCTAAATACCATAAATACACTTATTACATTGATTACACTCAGCCATCACACTACCAACATATAACAAAGAAACACAAGAAACAAAGAAAAAAAATATGGTAGACAGAAAATAGACGAAAGAAATGAAAATATGTGTGTAAATTATATGACAGGAAAACAAATTTAAAAAAGAATACACGAAGAAAATCGAAAAATCTAAACAAGAATATGAAATAATTAGAGAATAAATATATGCAAAAATAAAACTGGGTTGGCGGGTCGGGGACACGGCCAGCACAAAAAAAGTGATTATTTCATAAGGACATATAGAGAACATAAAAGAGAGGAATAAAACATGTTAATGGGAAATGGAAAAGAAACTCAACAAATGGTGATGAAAAATGACTAAACATACTAAAAGCATAAATGATCATGAAAACATATGTCTCAAGCAAACAACGTGTGGAAAAGAGATTATGTTGAAGTAAACCTTGTATAATCCAGGTTGAAGTACAGAATCATATTAACATGAGAAGATACTTGATTTAATTTACAACTGCTACGGAACAATTCCACAAAACCATTGAAAAACAGTGATTATATCTGAGACGTAAATATTGTAGGCACCAGAGGGGTAGACCTCTAACGTTTCCGAAACAGCATGTTAATTAATCATCAAAAAATTTAATTAATAGCACTGATATTTAAATATATCGAATTAGAGTCAGATATATCCTTTGCAAAAATTTGATGTTAATTCAAGTCATTTATGAAAGTCATATTGAGCTATTTAGAATGGCACAAAAGAGACAGAAGCTCAGTGCAGCATTAATCAGAAACATAGAGATTATTGTCAATAAATAGCTTAACATCAGTTCCTACTGTCTTGATAACAGCCTTCTTGCCATCCGCGATTGATTGTCTCTTGATCGGCAAAAGCTGCTGTCTTCGCATCTGCAATTCCCTGGGTAGATGAGGAGATATTCCAAATCTGCCTGCGGATTTCTTCAAACGAGGGGCCAATCGGAGCACATGGTCTCGATCTTTCATCTGAATAAATTTGGCGATGATAGGGTCTGGCTTAGATTGGTCACTGCGCTTAGAGGGGATATTTTATAACTAATTATTTTGGACAAATTGAGGTCTGTAATTTGTTGAATTAGAAGAGCTCCGTAAAAAAGAACTATATACCAATTTTCCCAGAAATGTCAAAAATTCAGTATAGACCAGTATGTGATGCACCCGACGACTTGATGTTCATACAATGTTCACGTTCACGGGAATGAACACCTGTACAACGCGTTGAGTCCAAATTTTAACACTACTTGCTTATTGGTTTATGGGCGCTAACGATTAAACATAATGATGTTCTTTTTGAACGCGCGCAATAGTGTTTTTATTGAACACTTTAGCGTACTAGTATCAAATCTTATTACAGTATGCTCATACAAAGCAATACCAGTTTAACTCAACACAGATCACTCATAGTTTTGATTTATATGTAATGAAATCATTTACTTCTCTTACTCAGTATTTTGTATCACCTTCTCGGTAACCTAGTGTCAATTCAGGTCATATAGATGGTATACCAGGAAAATTAACCCGGATATGAATTTCTTTCCTCCCATAATTCAGTTAAAATCTCTGATAAACCTGTAAAGTTATAATGCATGAGCTATCTCTGTGTTCAACCACATTTTCAAACTCATTTTTTTCTCATGTTAAAGCGGCAGTAGGCAAAATTAATAGAAGTATTGTATCTCTCTTACCTGATGTTTCTTGGAAGCCTGCGTAAAAGATATCCACTTGATGTATCCACTGAAAACACAGAAATAAAGTACTTTCCACTAGTAATAATAAGAACAGCAAAATTAGGTCGCTATGAAGATAATGAAGATTCAAGTACACTATCGACAACTTGACAAATTCTACTCGTCCGTAGCCTATACGTTTTATATCACAAAATTTACATAAAGTAGAGTTCTGTAACATACAACATGAAGCACAAGTTTCAGTAATGCTTTTTAGTTACAGACGTGTTCCAATTCTGCCGTCATTCCTACTCAGCTATGTGTTGGAACGGGGACATACCGGGCGGAAATCGATCAAAATGATGCTCAATCGTAGAGATGCGCATACCAGTGAATTCAAATAGTAGATTCTTGAGTGTTGGATGGAGTTGGCATTAAAATCCAGTAGTAGTGGTACGGTAACATGAAAAATTAATCTGTAAGCCTCCTGGCGTATGTCATAGAATGTGGAAAAGTATACCAACCCCGCTGATTTCTAGAGAGTATTGTATTTCCACGTCAATATAATGCACAGAGGTGATTACACCAGAACGGTGTATTAGTTTCGCTGCCATTAAAGCGAATGACGTTAGTAATAATTCACAACCTCATTTGTATCCCTAGATGATCTTTATATGCGGTAATTATTATTACTTAATTTTATTCTGGAGTAATAAACATCTTTATTAATGACATGCAATGGTATTATATTCATTTTAGTTGATAATTGTAAATCAAACAAATTAATTAAACTTAGCAATTAAATATGATAAATAAAGCCAATCTTGCAAAGTACATGTACAAAAGCCGTTATTTAAATAAAAAAAATAAAGTGACATCTTATATATTACTTTTACTCTATACAACATACTCACTCGATTTTACAATTTCAATAAATTTACGATATTATAAACAAGTTCTTTAGCACTCACGTAATCGTATTATTTCATTTTTAATACATTTGATATGTATATCCGGAATAAAGCACATAGTTTGCAGAGGTTGTTAAACCATTGGAAAAAAAATATAGTATTTGCGCTTGCCTAATATAAATAACATTTATTTCAAAATTTACAATCTACTGGACGAGTGATTGGTTTTAAGATCATGAAATGTTAATACATTATATACTATCAGAAAATACATCCTGCTCCATTGAAGCCAGTTCCAGCCTTTGATGAACCATTTAGTAGGTTTATTATTAACTGCGTAGGCCACTTACCAAAGACTATAGTCAGGTAATCAGTGTCTTCTGTCTTATGCGCGCGTCAACACGCTTTCCAAAAGCCATGCTCTTGAGAAATATTAAAGCAGTGACTACAGTGAAAGCTTTAACTAAGTTCTACACATTTGTGGGGCTCCCCAAGTTCAAACAGTCAGATCAAGGATCAAACTTTACTTCTGGAGTATTTCAGCAGGTCATGTACCAATGTATAGAGCAGTATACCTCAAGTGCTTACCATCCAGAATCACACGGTGCGCTAGAAAGATTCCACCAAACTTAGAAAAACATGATCAGGACATACTGTTTGGAATTTCAGAGGGACTGGGATGAGGGAGTACACTTGTTATTGTTTGCTGCTAAGGAAGCTGTTCAGGAAACTTTAGGATTTAGTCCTTTTAAGTTAGTGATTGGACACACGTACAGTACGCGGGCCATTAAAGTTATTGAAAGAAAAGTGGCTCAATGTGAAATCAGATATTAATCTATTGGATTATATTTCCAATTGTAAGCATAGACTTAACTGAGCAACTGATATCGCCAAAGAAAACTTGAAACAGGATCAGGCCAAAATGAAACAATGGTGTGATAAACATAACACAGAAAGTGTGTTCAAACCAGGTGACAAAGTTCTAGTACTGTTTCTAATTCCAGAACACCCATTACAAGCCAGATACCATGTGAGGTAGAGTCAAAAGTGTGTGAAGTAGATTATATCTATATTATCAAGACTCCTGGTAGACGCAAACTTCTTATCTATATCTCTAGATCAGAAAAGATGTCTTAAGGAGTCTACCTGGATCAACTTATATACAACAGGGGTAAATTTTATAATATCAGACTTGTTATTTGCTTTTGCTTTTGCAGAGAATGACACTTTGAATTGGCGTAAACTTAGAAATGAAGTCCAAAGAGAGATTGGTAAAGCTAAAGTGTCTTTCAATGCTGAAAGAGTAAGAAAACTGCAAAAAACCGAGCCACGTAAATGGTATCAAAGAATTAAGTCCATGATGAACTCTACAAACTCGGACCTTGATATGCATATACCTGGTGTTGATAGAACCAATCACAAAGATATGGCAAATGCAATCAATTCCAAGTTTGTCAGTATTTCATCTCATATCGAGCCCCTGAAGTATTCAAATCTTCCTGCCTATCTACCTGTCAGTTATTCTGCCCCTGAATTGCAACCTTGGGAAGTATATTCTGAACTACTGAAGGTCAAAACATCCAAATCCAGTGGCCCAGATGGCATCCCTCCTAAACTCATTAAAGAGTTTGCGTATGAACTGAGTAGTCCATTGACTAATTTGCTTAATTGTTCTTTCCGTGAAGGGGTGGTTCCGTGCCAGTGGAGGTCTGCTATTGTAGTCCCTATTCCCAAGCAGTTCCCCGCTTCCGTTGACAAAATGCGCCCAATATCGCTCACTGATATATTTGCCAAAATAGCGGAAGGCTTTATTGCCAAGTGGGTTGTTAATGACATTCAAGACAGTATTGATATCAATCAATTTGGTAATATTCATGGGGTCTCAACGGCTCATTATCTTCTCAACCTCACTCATTTTTATTCCATGGTTCAGATAAGGCAAACAATGTTGGAACAGTAGTCCTCACCGACTTTTCCAAGGCATTTGACTTAGTTAGTCATACTGTTGCCATTCAAAAGCTAATTGCCTTGGGGGTCGGGGGACTATTGTTCCTTGGATTTGTAGTTTTTTGGACAACCGTCGCCAATGCGTGCGTTACAATCAAACTTTGTCCGCTTACCTTCCTCTTAGCGCTGGTGTTCCACAGGGAACAAAACTTGGGCCCATAACTTTTCAGGCAGTCATCAATGACGCGGCTGGCGACTGCAGGTCACACTATTGGAAATATGTTGACGACCTCACCTTCGCTGAAAACCGTTCCTCTAGTGTGACTAGCAATTTGCAGACCGATCTTGATGACTTCCTGAAGTGGTCAGTAGATAATCAACTCAAACTTAATCCTGCCAAGTGTCAAGCTATGCAAATTTGTTTCAAGACAGATTCTCCTCCTCAGCCAGACTTAAAAATTGGTCCCACTCCTCTCTCTTTGTGTCTTCTGCCAAAGTGTTGGGTGTTTGGCTCCAGACTGACCTCAAATGGGATGGTCAAGTTGACCACATGTGGAAGAATTCAAATAGAAGGCTATTCATGCTTCGTTCTCTTAAGAAGTTTGGGTTCAATACATCCGAGTTAGTGACCATTTACAGAGGATATATTAGACCCCTGGTTGAATATTCCGATGTCATTTGGCACTCCACTCTCACTTCCAAGCAGGCCATCAAGCTTGAGAACATCCAGAAAAGAGCTCTGAGAATTATCCTTGGGTCCAATTATGTATCTTATGACAATGCTCTTGTTGTGTGTAACCTTGATAAGCTGTCTGATAGGAGGGAGCAACATTGCCTTAAATTTGCTCGTACATTGTCCAAGTGTGATCGGACCACCAAGTTGCTTCCTCCCAGCAGAGGTCAGGCTCATGGTAGACAATTAAGAAACAATGCCAATCTTTCCCAACTCCGTGCCCGCACGGACAGGTTTGCTAGGAGTCCAGTTCCTTACTTTGTTAGGCTGCTAAACAGCAACCCATCCTAATTCTGGTTCATCCCTTGCATTGCTTTGCTGTGTATCCTGTTTCTTTTTTGCTGCCTTGAGTTCTGACCTCATTTGTTGTTTATATTTATTTATTATGTTGTTATATATATATATTGCTTAAATTCTCATTGTTGTTTTTTGCTTTACTTTGTGTACAATGTAATTCGGCCTCCGGGCCGCGATTTTGTGCCAATAAAATCATATCATATCATATCATTGTTAAAAACCATGTCAAAGAATTCATCTGAAAAGTTGGTAAGAGTTTCATAAAAGATATGGTCTCAAATTATTCGTCTTGTAAAAACAAATATATTTAAGGTTTGCACCATCTAAGGTGTCTCATTTAATGGGTACCAGGACGAGAGGGGTAAACACCCGTTGAACTTTAAGTGACGGATTAATCGTGACTTATTTTGCGATGTAACCAAGAAATTTAGATAGAGATGCATTCTAGACGACCGATGCCCAAAACACTGACACATCCAATGCATCGTTCATATTAGGTGACCACCTAATATAAAAACGTCGTGTATATCACACCTAGAGAAGACCTCTTTGAGTCAGTATTATACTATAATGCCGTTAATCATAGCCAACAAGTTGTTATCGCAAGTCCCTACGGTGCTAAAAGAGACACGTATGAAACAGGATCCAGGGCTTAAACGGAAAGTAAAAGGTAACATAATACATAAATGTCTGCTTATGTGTTTGATCTAATGCATAATTAAAACTTTTCTGATACAAACAACGACGCTTGCACATGTTAAACTACAAACATTAGGAATACAATAATAGTTCATACCATGCCTATGAATAATTGCAATAGCTATCAAAATTAATGTGCAATAAAGGTTCTAATAAGACCAATTCTAGTTGATATTACAGATGAGACGAACAGGTGCCTTATTCAGCTTTGGTTACTGGATCTTTGTATCATCTTGTAATTACGGTATGCTTAATTCATTGTAGATTTGCACGCAACTTTTGTCTTTAAAATTAAGAATGTACACATTAATAACCAATGCTACAATTTGCATTGTGATGTCTTTTTAAGCAAAAAAAAAGTATTATAGACTGGTCTAAATAAAATTGAATAAATCAGTCTATTTGTCGGGTTGACGAATTTTTATCTTTATCGCTGCAGACAGGGCCGAGTTGTTTACCCAATCTTATTTATGGAACTAGAATGTTTTGTGGGAAACGTGTGTATCCGTAGTAACCGAAAATGTATCAGATACTGTATTGAACAAGTCAATAAGCCCGAGAAGATTCAGAGTTGTGTCCGATCTCATAAGAAACGGATAGTTCTACTACTGATAGAGTAAAAAAGTTATTGTCAACAAAGGTGCAACCTTATTGTATACATTTTAGCTGTCGTCATCATAAGCATATAACCAGGAACAAGGAGGAGATTCGGTGTTTGTAACCAGAAATAGTGGCCAACATAGATAAGACAAATACAAAAATTAAGCACTCTGAGTAAGTCTGGAAAGTATGGGAAAAAACAACCATTTAAAGTGCGCACTTCCAAACTCCCACCCATCCTCACACGTATGGCTCATTCCTGGAACTCACATGTATAGAAAACGACATTCAAAGAGTCCTTCTTACGCAAACGCATAACCCTTGCTTTCCGAAGGGATGGGGGCTGGCTCTCCATAACAAATTTATTCCCGGTGCACTAAAATGCTGAAATAAGCACTCAAATGACTTATCCCTTACACTCGCGGGGGGCACGCCCCCATCCCCATCAAATGGAACGTCCAAGTCAACAGTGCCAAAAACAAAGCCTTCAGAGTGATGAACTTTCTTAGAAGGAACTTCCACCATACCTCAACTACTACCAAAGAAAAACTCTACACTTCTCTTGTCCGCCCACACTTGGACTACGCATCTGCAGCGTGGGATCCTTATTCCGTCAAAAGCATTACTGATTTTGAGAAAGTCCAGAATGATGCAGCTAGATTTGTTACCAGTACTTATGGTAGAGACACATGTGTTACCGCACTGAAAAAATCTTCAGACTGGCTGCCGCCGCTTCAAGAAAGTCGCAGGAGAAACAGAATCTCCTGCTTTCATAAGATCCTGAATGGCATCATGAACATTGACTACACCAAATATATACATCGCCCAAAGACAGAACGGACCAGAAGAGGACACGACAACAAATACCAAATATTTACCAGACCAACACCGACGCTTTCATCAATTCAATTTTTCCCACGGACGACCAGAGAGTGGAACAACTTGCCTGCATCCACCATTACTCATCAAATAAATTCAGCTTTCAAGTCTGTCCTAGCTGAATTTAGCGACGTAGGACCCCGACTCTAAATATAAGACCTCTCAATCACACCTCCAGTTAAAACTTCTGCAGGGAGTATTTGGAGGTATAGCATCCAAGATCCAAGATCAATTGAAAAAATCTCATGGGACAATCTGTACGCATGGCATCTTGATAAATGAAGTCAAATTCTCACACCACATGAAAATATTCACCTAATGGCGCACTTGGGCTCCTTTGCCTTCTTCTCTGAATATTCCAACAAGAAATAAGACTCGCTGCCCTTATTTATAGGTGGACTTTTTTACGGAAAGGTGCTTTTAGTATCTGCGTTATTCACAGTGCATACAATTTCAGTCATGCGCCTATATATACGGAATTAGGCGAATCTTTACGGCGTTATACCCAATTGCATTTCAACACACGCATTCTTTAAAACATGGAGAAAATCGAATAACTTTAACGTCGTTATGACGCTATAAGTTAAAGATATCAAATTAACAGAGTTGTGTAAGAGACTACGGCAATCCTAGACATGGAAAACGCTTTCCTTTAACTGCTGGAGCAAACGTTAGCGTTGACGCAACAAATTATGACTTGTCAATATTACCAAATCCCAAAAAAATCGTAGAATAGGACGTATTAGCAAATTGCATTATATGGTTCACCTTGGTAGCACCTTAATTCCGTATGGCAATCACACCAGAACAAATTAGAAATACATTTGCAGGAAATAACGTTAAAGGGCTTAAGGGGTAACGATTGATGTGATATATGTGACAAAACTACTTCAACGTACGTACCAAAACAAATTGGTAATTATTGGAAAATCGGGGATGACTTGAATGTTGCCCTGCAGAAATCATCCAGTCTATATATAAGCTGCAACGCTCTGAATTCATGCCCTTTGGTTGCATAATCATGATCGAATGGTTACATAATAATAATGTATCACAGTGCAATTCACATTTTACCACTTCGATTGTAACCGCCTTTGGGAGGGAGCTGATAGTCCATAAATTGACCTTTGATTGTCTTCGATTGATACACTTGTTTCAATTATAATCATATACAAGCAACACATATTCATTTGATCAAAGTTTTAGCAACTCTAGGTTCGCAATAGTTGGTGTAGTTATTTCTGTCAAATTGTTCACCAACAACGTATTTCTTACATTTGCGATCCTGTCCATGGGGTATTTTCTCACAAATATACTTTGAGTTTTGCGAAGCAAAGCTAAATGGTTTTGAGAATTTATTTATAACAATAGGAGCACCAAAGGAGTTAAGAACATAGGCGTCCAATTTATGTTTGGTGTTAATTAGGTTACCTAGTTACAACATCGAAATCTAATTTATTTAGGGGTTAGTTCAGTTGTAATGTTACTCTGTATAGTGTTACTCAGGGCCATGTCTGAGTGCTTGCGTAGGTAGGCTCTGACAAGAGCTAATGCTTTCAAATTACTAGCATTTGCACTCATAGTCATAGAGAGCTGGAACGAACCCAATGTAGGTACACATTCAGGTTTCATATAGAGGTGACTCAAAGATAACGTTAGAAAAGTTGAAACGGGTCAAGTCAGTTCACTGTGGATTCAAGTAATTGTTTGCTATTTCGAGTCGACTCTCCAGTCTCCAGCACAGAAAACTGTCGTCCGAGGTTGGATCATATAAGTTTTGAAAAAAGTCGATTCAGGAGACCTTCGTATTCGTAACCAATCGAGCCTGCTACGTCATTACAAACAAGGTACATGGATATCATTTTAACAACTTATAGCTGCATACGTTTTCTTCATCTCGGACATGTCGGACGATCGGTGTATAAATTATCCTTGTCATTCTATAAGTCATTATAATAACAGTAACCGACAAAGTAACATCAAGTTACCTTAACACAATTCAAATACTTTTATTTTCTATACTCGGGCATAATGAGAAAGGGCCAAATTGAATATAAAAGAGCCCTTTTTCTCCATCATTCTCTCGATAACCTGTGTCAAATGGTGTAAAATAAAAACTCGGATCTGATATTAAGTATCCCTCTCAAAATTATTTATCTTCCCTGATAAACCTGTAAAATTATATTGCTTCAGAGTTCTCTATGTTGCGATGTTGCTTACTTTAAATACATACCGTAAACGTTCGCCTAATGGCGCACATGGGCTCCTTTGCCTTAGGGAAAATTTCATGTACAAATAGAGAGCTCCTTCCTCTAAAAATCCAAACAAGGGTATGTGCCCTTATTTGCTGATGGGATTTTTATGGATATTTTGTGTCTAAAATTCCAGTTATGTCAAGGGAGCCCATAGCGCTATTAGGCGAACGTTTATGGTATGTATTTAAAGTAAGCAACATCGCAACATAGAGAACTCTGAAGCAATATAATAATCAAAATGTCAGTAAAATTAATAAACACAAAGTATCGTATCTCACTTACCCGATGTTTCTTGAAATCAAGCCCCAGCCTGCATTAAATAGCCACTGAAAACACACAATACGGTACTTTCCACTGTACTGGTAATGTAGGTACACATTCAGGTTTCATATAGAGGTGACTCAAAGATAACGTTAGAAAAGTTGAAACGGGTCAAGTCAGTTCATTGTGGATTCAAGTAATTGTTTGCTATTTCGAGTCGACTCTCCAGTCTCCAGCACAGAAAACTGTCGTCCGAGGTTGGATCATATAAGTTTTGAAAAAAGTCGATTCAGGAGACCTTCGTATTCGTAACCAATCGGGCCTACGTCATTACAAACAAGGTACATGGATATCATTTTAACAACTTATAGCTGCATACGTTTTCTTCATCTCGGACATGTCGGACGATCGGTGTATAAATTATCCTTGTCATTCTATAAGTCATTATAATAACAGTAACCGACAAAGTAACATCAAGTTACCTTAACACAATTCAAATGCTTTTATTTTCTATACTCGGGCATAATGAGAAAGGGCCAAATTGGGGAAAAACTTTCCACTGTACTGGTAAGATAAGAACAGCAAAATTAGGTCGCTATGAAGATGAGGATGATGACAAAGATTCAAGTACACTTTCAACGACTTGATAAATTCTACTCGTCCGTACATATACGTATATAAATTATAGCCCTGTAACATACACAATAAAGCACAATCTTCAGTAATGCTTTTAAGTTCCAGACGTGTTCCAATTCTACCCTCAAATAGATTCCCAAGTGCTGAATGGAGTTGGCATTAAATTCCAGTAGTGTTGGTACTGCGACTTGAAAACTCAGTCTGTAAGTCTCCTGGCGTATGAAATAGGATGTGGAATAGTATACCAACACTGATTTCTAGAGAGCTTTGTATTTCCACGTCAATATAAGTCCACAGAGGTGACTACACCAGAACTAGTTTCGCTTGTCATAAGCGAGTGACACTTCACTGCAAAAACAGTGTTTAGAAAGTGAAGGCAAAAATGTGTTTAGAAACGTTATGTTTAGAATATGAATGTTAGATCTTTTGAAATTGAGCAATGTTTACATATTGGACACATTATGTTTAGCTTCTAAACGTGTTTACAAAGTAAAGGCAAAATGTGTTTAGAAAAGTATGTAATTTCAAAACACTGTTTTTGCAGTGTAGTGATGATTCACAATAGCATTTGTATAGCTGGATGTTCTTAATAATATAGCGGCAATTACATGTCATGTCATAAACATCTTGACATGGCATGGTATTATTTTAATTTTAGTTGATAATCAGTTTAATACAACGACGATTGGCAAAGCAAATGATGAAGCTTATCAATTAGATATAATAATAATGTCAATAACAAGCACATATGTCGGAATTTGATTTGAAAATGACATTAATAAAATGTTTCTTTTGAAATGTTTATATATACGTACATATATTTACATGCTATAAATGTACAACATAGTCATCCGTCTTTGTAATATTGGAACTCTTCAACTTTCTTTGAAATGTTCACCCATCTGTGTAGGGTATGTATTTTAGCATGCAGCACTCTGAATAGCATTTGGTATTTGTCTGATATGTTTACCTTGACTGAGTGATCTTCCATGAGCGTCAAAATTATATTATTGTTTATAGAGCGACTCATATTTTCGAAAGGTAAAACTTAATCATAAATGTAGTCCGTATCCGAAATAACTATTACGCAAAGCCAATAATGCAAGCGGGATCTATGCATCTTTCATTGCATTTAAAATCTCATCTCAGACTCATCGTTTTAAATTACATCCTTGATTATATCAATCTTGTCAAATGATACACCAACATCAAACATCTAAACTGGGATAATCTCTGGGGTCAATCGTCAAATTAAACTCATTCCCATATTCTAGGATTTTTTAAAGTGAAATGTGATATAAAAACCACCGCAAATAAAATCCGAACATTTATCTTGTGTTTGGAATGATCCTCCAGTATTTCGTATATCGGTCAGTATTTTATTACTTCAATACATTTTCATTAGCTCGTAATTTAAAACATAAAATGTAGAGAATTTAGTTGTAGCTGTTTATATTTGCATTTTAAAAGTGTGTTTACTTATCATAATTTGGTTTCATATGAAATCTAAATATCTGAAATCTAATCTAAATATCAAGTTTGGAATCAATATTGAATAAGGTATTTTGTCAGGGCAAAAAGGATAAGGGGAACTACAGGGTAACTATTACACTGATAACCAGAATGGAGTCAAGAGACTCTCAAATTGGAGTTAACTAGCATTGACTCTCAAAAGGAGTCACCTGTCACAAGAGTCAGTTGACTCTACCCGTGGAGTCAATTGACTCTACCTGCGGGGGAGTCGTGCTCGACGCGGTGCTTATTGTTGGTACTGAATCTCAAAAGGAGTCGGGCCTGACCTTCGCTACAGAGTCAATTGACTCTACCCGTGGTCAATTGAATCTACATTCAGAGTCGTCAACGGAGTCTAGAAATTTATTACTCTTCAAGGGGGTCAGATTCTGGAATAGTTTGGCTGTTGACACCATCGCCTATGGCGTGAAACTCAGAATAAAGTCTTCTATTCCGGTAGGTCTATACCCCGGGGGGGGGGTACTCAGTACAAATGACCATACGGGGACGTGCCGCAAACATGGGTAGCATTTTCAGCCTTCTGGTATATCAATGACCCCTTTTTCAAAGCCTATTTTGGTATATGAATGGGTCCTTTTTTCAAAATTTTCTCAATTTTTTCGGAAAACAGCCCAATTTTTCCTTAATCTAGCCAAAATTTTCAAAATTTTCCCAAAATTTTCCCAAAATTTGTAAAAACTAAGACAATTTTGGGTAAATTCGGCCGGCTTTTGGTATATCAATGGGTCCAAATTCCTTGAAAAAATGGTATATTTATGGGTCTACTTCAAAAATCTCAGCGGCACGTCCCTACCAAAACCAAACTTGAGTATTCCCCCCGGGGTCTATACTTTCATTTTTTTTTTATCTTAATGTATATCTATGTGTATCATTATTTTTCGGACTATTTTCGTGCTATTCTCGGACTGTCGGAGTGGACCTGTAATGCAGTCAGGGTCACTCTATAAATGGAGTCTGAGTTACTCTAGGAGCAGAGTCCAGCCACTACGCGACTCTATGTCTAAAATGACTCCATGTTGGGTGTCAAATGACTCCTGGGTAGAGTCATCAACGGTTTAAGGGAGTCTCTTTAATTGAGTCAGATGACTCCCAATATGGAGTCATTTTAGACATAGAGTCGCAGAGTGGCTGGACTCTGCTTTTAGAGTCACTCTGACTCCAGTTTGGCTTTCAGTGTAACATAAACGCATGCCGTTTGATAAATCCCACTAGATTAAAAATATTGTCAACATTATATAGTTGATAGCTGTTATTTTTATTATTCACAACACCTTGCCATGTTGGGCCCAAATAGTACTGCGGATTAATGAATTTTGGAGCCGCAATTTAGCCTTTAACAAGCGACGGAATTGGCATATACTCTCCTTGTGGGTCCGGAGTCATGACCAAAAAGGTCGAAGGTCAACATTTGGGCTCCACATGGGTCAAAATAAACCATTTCCTCCAATTTTGATGAACTTGGTCTGCATATATTCTTAAATAGAACATATTATGTTGCATCTTGTAATATAGGAATAGAGAGGAGGAGAGGTTGACATTGGAAGTGTCCTCCTTGTCCTCCTGCTTGCCCCCCCCCCCCGGATGCTGACTGCAGTGATATTTTATTTTAGGCCAATGTTGCCCATTTTTCGTCAATAAATGTTTTCCATTGACAGTCGCCTCCCACATGCCCTCTTAAAAAGAAAATCCCTGGGAGAAATGGGAGTGCCTTGGAGTGGGAGTGGGTATTATAGGGATGGGTAAAATTTAAGGGAGCAATGATAGGTGAAGTGGAGAGGTAGGGGGGGAGAAGATAATATGGTGACGGGATTTGAGGGGAAACAGGAAGGGGAGGGGAGGGAGAGATTGAGAAGAAGGGGAAAGAAATAACGTTAACCTTAATAATTGAGCCTTTATTAAATCATACAGGCCAACTATATAGAGTTTTGGAATAATATACAAGGCGATTAGCTCTGGCTTCCGACATAATCCCTGTTGAGAGGGTTTTTTTTTTTTTTATTTGATTGGGTTGTGACAACCCTGGGTCATCGCCTGACGAGTCCATTCATGTTTATTCGAACGAATCGCCTAAGGTATAGTCTTTTGTCTGAAAGTGTGACCAAAAACCCACTTGGGCAAACAAAAAGGAGGAATTCTGCAGCAGTCGCTTGCACATGATTGCTCATTAATCGCTTATATTTATCGCCCATTGATACATATGTCCCGAGTTTAAGAGACAAGAGGCTATTGATGCAGTGACCAATCAGACGTTCGTGATTAATTAAACTGGGCAAGTAATCCATTCAATGTGAAGTTGCCGTTGAAGTTAAAGTAAATTTAAACTTAATAGAGACCTTGCGGAATGAAGTTACTTTAACTTTAACTTTAACGTCTAGAGGATTATAGAGGATTATGTATTCAAAACCACTCTGCCATTAAAGCCGCTTGAAGTTAAAGTTAACGCGAGAATCTATAGTGTGCCGTAAATTATGATGAAATACGTCATACTTTAGAACAATAGTTTGCCTATTTCCTCATAGACTACATAATTACCACTTATGTATTATCTATATAATAGACCAATTATTGGAAATCTAATTTGGTTTGGGTAAAAAACATGCTACATGTTGCTGAAAATTTGTGATTGAATTAGATCAAAATATTTTTTGTTCCAAACGTCACACTTGGTATATGCTTTTGTGTGTGCTCATGACGTACACCAAATCAGCTTGCGGAACCAAGTTTTGGCTTCGACTTCAACGCCAAGGGGATTAAGTTCCCTTAAAATGGCCTGATTTTACGGGACCCAGCAGTGTACTGAACTTCTGCGAATTGCAGCTACTGTGAACATTTTTTACAACGTTGCGTGTCTTATAATTACACCTCTATAAACCAAATATACTTGTACTGTTCAGGTATTTTATTTAATTATTTATTTTATTCATTTAGGCCTACATTATGTACCCCAATTCAGCAGAAAGCTGGTCTAACATGTGCCACGCTATACGCATATAGGTATTGTATGTCAACCAAATTATTCATTATTAAAAGAGGAGGCCTATTTGTTACAAAAAATAAGAATGTCAGAAAAGGAGCATCCAGAAATATGTTGGTTGAAATTCAAAATTCTGGGAGTTTTTAAAGAACAAAATGAGGATCATTCGGGGAGATATAGGCCCCTATTTAATTCGATTAGAATGCAAAGAGGAGTCCTTGCCCTCCTAAAAGAAAACTCCTGGCAACGCCACTGGGGAGTGGGAAATTGAGTATAGATGAATAGATGGAGGGAGGGGATGATATGGAGTGGTGGTGATGGTGGTGGTGGTGGGGGGGGTGGCTAGGGAGAGCAAACAGATAAAATGGGCTTGTGTCCTGATGGAAATATAAAATTGACAAAGCTAACGTTTACTGGAATAATAATTGAGCTTTTATTATAATAATCCGGGACAATAATATAGGCATATCATAAGAATATTTAATTGAAACATGTTTAGAAGTATAATATTAGCGTATCATGTATAGCTCATAACATAGGCCTAATTCCTATTGCATTGGTCATCGCTTAGAGATGTAATCCATGTTTATTCAAACTAAGCGCCTATTGTAATAAGTGTTACCAACAAACCACTTCAGCAAACAAAAGGGAGAAATTTGATGCAGTCGCTTTTACATACCCTTCTTTTGATCACCCATTGATACACTTCCCCTAGTTTAAACAACAAGACGCTGTTGGTACAGAAACCAATCTGACGTTCGCGTTGAAGTGAATTTGAGCAAGAAATCGAATCGATATTTTTGAAGTTGCCGTTAAAGTTCCAGTAACTTCATTCCGCAAAGTCTCTATTGTAAAGTTAAAGTCAACTTCAAACTTCATGAAAAGATTTACGATATTATAAGATATATTAAAAACCCAGATATTTGATCACATTATCATCGGAAATATTATATTTTAAGGAAAGAACAAACAGATAAATCTTTATGAGGTCTGCGATGTGGAACCAATTACTCTTATTGTTTACTTCTCAGATTGCATGTATCTATCAAATTAACTCAATGTCATCAAAGAAAATATTATGATTTAATAGGGCTCTATTTACTGAGATCCAATACAGGTTTTAGTGTAAACATTAAAACCCTATAAGCCATTAATATATAATTTGAGAAGTATTATATTAGCGTTTCGCAGTTATTCATCCGCTTGTCCAATACTTTGGGGGATAATGTATCGTATCATGTGTCCCTAACATTAAAGCCGCTATATACAATTTCCATCAAATTCTAACTTTAATATCCTTTACTCGAGGTGCTGAAATACATGCTATATTAGTTGTTAAGATTATTGCATGATGGTTGATCGTGTACGATAAACCCTCGTTTAATACTCATAGAACTGCACACAGTTGTCACTGTTAACCTCTAAATAGATAACGAAACTAAAGGCACTACATCCAATTTGGTCCTATAGAACTATCGGTGCCCAGCTAAGTACCGATGACTCTTAACATCCCTCCCTGGATATGTAATAAATTGTATCAGGCATAATAATTAACAGTTCAGTTAAAAAGTGTTATTGTTTTTCATTTACATAAATAAAAGTGCCATCATTACCTCTTCGGGCACCGATAGGGCTATAGGACCAAAAAGATGTGCCTAAAATATATTATCTAGTTTACGGTTAACCGTAAAGCAGCAGTGTTTTTCAATGATGGTTAATCGTAACGGTTAACCATGAGAGAAATATAAAGAGTTTTGAGATGTAAACACGGCACATCGAAAAAAATAGGCTTGTTTTAGATGTTCGTTCTTTATTAAATAGTTGCCATTACAACCCTTTATTATTTAGTTGCCATTATCACTATCACCATCATCAACAACAATAACACCAATATCATTACCAAAGATATAAATGCTTTCAAGTCTAAAAACCTTAAGAACAAACAGCTCCAATGATTGGTGTGATTAAATCATAAAGCATTTGCAATTCAAAATCAACTGCGTCCAATAGATTATAGGATGCAGACATGTATCTTTCACTCCAGTGGTCCACCTCTGGGCAGGGCCTAAAATGTTACCACAATTTCTATCCAAATCCAAATCCGCCTTATCCCACACATGCTATTTTTTTTTCCAACCTGTACAAACGCCACTTCACTGTTATCAAAATACAGACACTTGTACTTGACATTTACTTCAAATTGATATCGTCCATCGACCAATGCGTCCTTCATTTTCACTAAGTGCACATTAGGGACAATAGATCTATAGTTAGTCTATACTGCAGACTGTGAAACAATTGATCAAAACAGGATACATGAACATGATTGAGACTACTATGATGGTAAGGAGTTATTGCTGCTGAGAATTGCTTTTTACCAGGAGCAAATTTCTGTACTATTTCTCGAGGTATTACGTAAGGCACATATCATTAAATACAGTCACTTTCAAATGTACTTATTGCAGTTGAAGTGGTATTGATGTAGTAACAAAAAAAAAATTATTGGTTGCTCAAATAACACTTTTAAAACAGTAATTTATATAATATGTATTTGAGTTTCTGTATTCAAGTGCATTTATACTATATTTCCATGTGTGAGCAAATTTAAAAAACTAGAAAAATCAACCCACGCGAAATATCAACTTTTCACATTTGTCGAATTTCAAAGTTTTGAGTTATTAGCCAAAAACATTAAATGTTAATTGTTGGCACTCTACAAAGGTAATTTTAAGAAGTACGATTTTAAGACAACCACAAGTTGTCTCAAATTAAGAATAGTTTGCACCGTCGACAATAAGATTATTGCGTTCGATAAGTTACATCATAAGAAAAATATCCATAAAGTTCAAGAGGGATTGACCTCTTTGCACCAGCCGCCGTTGGTAGAACGTTTTACCAAAACCAGTTTATTAGAACGATGGTTAACAAATGCACGAAGTCAATTAGAAATGACATTAGTATACCTAATTCTCTGGGTAAATTGGTGCAGAGCAGAAGATTGAAATCTACTATAAGATTCAAATAGGTTTGCACTTTTCTATTAAATCGCGCGCTTGCCTGAAGGCTCGAAGTCGAATTCCTATATACACACGTATACTAACTTTTGATTTTATTTGTATACTATGAAGAACTATCACATTATTTGGTGATCTATGATGACATTTAACATTATACAAATGTATGTAATTAGGACATGCTGACTTAATGATGTGAAGCAATGTTCACTGAATGTGTTTGTCAACGTGTTGAATACAAAATATGGGAGTTATTTACACCTCCGCAATTTTAATTATGTTGACATTACTTAGTTATTGCAACGTGGTAGCAATCAGGAGTAATTAATGGTTATTCTTATACTGCACCATGCGGCAAATCGAGTTTTAGTCGGCGACTAGTCATTTTAACACAGTACTTCAGTGGAGTCACGCGAAACGAAACTAACGAAGAAGAGATAATTAACTTCGACAATGTTTACGTTATTAGTGCGAGGATTTCACGCACGTTTGGCAATGATACGTTTAAGTGTCCCTGCAGACCGATTGAAGATTATTTATTAATACAATTCGCTATCAATTAATCTCTATGGAGTTTTACGAAGCGTACGAACATCTGTAGTCTACATGATGCAACACCAGCCAAATTAGGTGTTTACGTTAGGCAAAGGGGACATACAAAAATACAGCCTGTCTCAAATAAAATTGTGAAAGTAAAAGCGCCCTCTTTAGCAATTAGAAAATGCTGTTGTGACATGATGCTTACATCAATGTTAAGGGCGCAGTCGTAGCTCTCAAAGGCCGTTTGTTCTGTTCAAATTATTTGTTTTAATCTCGAGATATGTTTAGTTAACAACTAATGGGTAAAATCACAATTGTGCCACTTTTGCTAGAGAAGAGGGCTATATAGATGTAAATCAATTATCATGATGATAGCATCAAGTTTATCAAGAGTTCATTCCAGCGGCGGCGGAACGATTTTGAAAGAGGGGGCAGTCAGGGTGATGTAAAAAATCGAAAAAAACGCGAAGCTGCCATCGCGTCGCGCTTGTGCGACGCAGGGGGTATCTCTGAGAGGGGATGTGGCCCCCAATTGAAACAATTTGATGGATTATTGATGGTACTATTATTGTGTACAATTTGAGTTTGAAAAAGCCGAAACTTTGTAAAATGAAGCTATTAAAGCCATTCGTGGACAGGTTCTCACTATTATTAATTGTATAAATTATACTGTATACTGTATCCAAAGCAGAAAAAAGGGCGAAATCTGGAGGTGTTTAAGGAGGGATGTGCCCCCCCCCCCCCTCAGAAGTGAGAAACTTTTGCAAACTGAAGGCCCAATTGAAGCCATTGTCTTCACAACCAAGGACCAACATAATGTTAAATTGCTTATAATTGGATGTTTCAAAGATACAACTCCGCAATCATTATCTTCGTCTTAAATATCCCATCACCAGAGTCTTATCTGGTGATGCTCTTTGCATTATTCAAAAACGGACGATTGTATTACAAATCTGCAAAAATTATTTCCGCACATTTTGACACCTCATTTGTAGTAATTGACTAAATATTGACGTCACATCGTACATTTAAATCAATGTAACCCAAGATTTGAAAGTTGTTGTAAATTGTATTGATATTGTATCCAGTACAATCTGTGAAATGATATCTGTGTGTTTTTGTATTGTACGTAAGTGCAACTTTCAAATCTGGACCTCACTACATTAAATTGACCGATGTTTTATTTTTTTCTGGGCTATCGTATCAAATGAGGTGACAAAATTCGCAGAAATAAATTCTTCTTCCAACACATTTTACAGATTTGTAATACAAAATTATTATTATTATTATTATTATATATTATTATTCATGGTTTATTCAAACACACTCGCAGCTAAAAGCTGAATTGCTGTGAAGCTTACATATAAAATACAACATGCAAAAATTAGGATATTCAAGAAAAAAATATAACACACATTTGACCAAACGGGCCAAACGGGCCAAACTCCCTCTCTGCAACCAAATCCCAAGGTGGAAAAGTCCTCTCATAAAAGAGGACACAAAGACCCCGAGAAAAGTTTGAAAAGAGGGAAAAGAGGGGGCTTCGTCCCCGGACAAAAACATATGGCCAATGAGTTGGCAATACTATCTAAAGCATAAATAAACCCAAGAGCGATATTGCACATAAGTTAAAAATACATTCTTCAGAAGACATATAAAAGAGAATATATGAAGCATTATTTAACAGGTTGACCATGTAAGGAACTGGGCTGTCAAGGTATCTATTTGTGCGCCACTGTAAGTTTGTGTCCATTTCTAAACTCACCGCCAAGCATTTTCAACCTTTCTTCAGGGAGCCATTCACAAAAAGAATTAGATTCCATGAGTTTTTGAGCAATTTCAAGACACATTTTTTGTCAATAGTGCCTTTTTGAATAATCGCCATTATTTAAGGGGAGTTACTTTTTTTGAGATGTTTATTTATATCATGACAAAAAGCACTTAAAATGTAGAAATACACAAAACTAATGCCATAAGCATGGTAGGACCAGGAGCAGAGCCCCTAGGCGCTCGTGACTTTTCAAGGCATAGGAAGAGCTGCCTTGGTACTTATAATCATGATTAACATAATAGAAATTATGGAAGAAAAAACATGTGACCTTCGACAAATAAATTAAGATATGAAAATAAGAACTGCTGAATATTACAATAGGTTTGCACAGCACTGATTTTTTAAAACAAAATATTTGCAATGTTTTTTTTCATTGATTTTTTAAAATAAAATAAAAAATGCTTGAACAAACGATATTAGGCGCGACCTATTATGGAAAGTATTATATCGCGAATCTCAGGAAATCTAAACCCTGTATTCAGAATACAATTTGGTGTGTCTTATGTGCTCCCAGGTCCCAACAAAAACTTCCAATTCCTTAAATTAACTGAAAATGACATGAACATTTTTGAGTGAAAAAGTGCATACTTGGCATGCTTTGAAATGGTATTTTTTCTATCATATATTCGTGAGTATAGAGCGACTCGCAATTTCGACAAAACTTAATCATAAATGTAGTCGATATTTGTAATAACCATTACACAAAGCAAATAATGCCAGCGGAATCTATATAGCTCTTGCGCAATTCAAAATCTCAGGCTCATCGTTTTAAATTACATCCTTGATCAATCTTGTCAAATGATACACCAACATCAAACATCTAAACTGGGATAATCTCTGGGGTCAATCGTCAAATTAAACTCATTCCCATATTCTAGGAAATGTATTAGTTAAATGTGATATAAAACGCCAGAGTATGAAATCCCTACATTTATCATACCTTTGAAATATATCCGCCAGTATTTCAATCCTATAGTCTTCGGGTAATATAATACATATATAAACTTTAAGGTATTTACCTCATTTCACACACACAATGTTGAGAATTCAGTTATAGCTCTCTAACAGGATGATATCGCAATAAGGCCAAAAAATTGTTTGTTTGTCCACGTCCGACCGACCGTGTACCCTGGTCCCGACCGGTTTTTTTTTATTTTTTATTTTTTTATTTGCGTTGAATGTGCTACTGTCTGTTCAATTAGCTTAGATTCTTGAATTTTTAAGATATTTGAAAAAATAAAAAATTGTGGCCAAAGTCATCAAAGAAAAGTGTTAGCACAGCTTTGGACCTAACGTGATTTATACTTTTCAAATTCCAAAGTTCAATTTAAAACCCCATTTCTTTTCAATTTTGCCTCATTTTAGGCAGTTACTTGGGTCCACCAAAAGGGTTCGCGACTTTTTTACAAATCGAGTGGGACGGTCCATTCTCAACTTAGGGCATAGACCCTATCCAATTTAGCAAAATAATCTGTCCACCAATCTGTCCTGCCATTTCAATTGTTATACCGTTCCGGTTATTGAATAGGTTCTATAGGTGATGATGGTCCATCGGTTTTTGTTACACGGAAATTATATGGCGCGATTGCGTTTTATGCATAACATTATTCTGAGCATTATTTTTTCCTAAACAATGACATTAAAATTATGGATTTCGTTCTTATTTCAACTGTTTTACAATGTAAATTGAGTTTTGTTTAATACCCTTCCCAAGAATATCAGCATTCGCTTGACATTTTCAGATACAGTGACTTTACAAGAATTGTTTTCTGTAATGATTGTTTTAAATAATATTTTCTATATCACAGTTTTTTCAGTTTGTATTCAACAAACAAAACGAAATAACAAATTGAAAATAAATGTGCAGTTTTATAATTAATAGGCCTATAGGCCTACACCTTCTCAGACCCATGCTCAGACCCATTCGCACAATAAATAAATAAATAAATAAATAAATACGCAAGGAATGTATTTATATAAGCTGGCCTATTTTAGAAAACATTAGTTCATTAATAATAACGTGTTTCAACAGTAGGGTTTCAACACAAATTAGGCATACTGGCAAATATTTTGCTGGCCAATACTTCCTGATGCGCATGGTCGAATAGATACTATCTCTGCACATTGTGACATTCGTCCCCATTGCTCTAAATGGATTGATTCAAAAAAGTTTATGGTACCCGACGTTCTACGGCTTTTTATATAAATATCGCGGGAAAAGACCAAAATTGAAAAGAAATGGGGTTTTAAATAGAACTTTAGAATTTGAAAAGTATAAATCATGTTAGGTCTAAGGCTGTGCTAACACTTTTCTTTGATGACTTTGACCACAATTTTTGTATTTTTTCAAATATCTTAAAAATTCAAGAATCTAAGCTAATTGAACAGACAGTAGTAAAACAGTGGTTAGTATAAATTTAAAGAAAGAAAATGTAAAGAAAATGAACAGTATAACATGCAGAACCATCTCAAGAGTTAAACCAGTAAAGTGTTGTGTGTTTTGACGTATTTACCAGTCTTCATATTGTCAGTTTCAAGTGCAATGTCTGTAAAAAAATTAAAAAAATCCGACCTACCGACCCAACTGTTTCATAAGCCTCTAATTGTTCGTACCCTTCATAAGGACAAACAAACCTTTTTTTTGGCCTTAAACTTTGGATGTCAAATATAATCTGAACTTTAACTCTAACGTTGATCTGAACACCTAGATTTGTTTTTGTTTTCTTTTGCTATAAAGCTTAACCTTAACACCTATACTCTTACCATGAACACCTAACCAGTATCCCACGCCGCTAGGATTATAATCTGTATTCCATGGAGGTTATGTAATACTCCGGTGTAATACAATATACAACATAAATTCGAGCTATGTGTCTGTCTGGAAGTAGCGTTTTATCCAGTATGTCCCTAAATTGCCTATGGAAATGTTAATTTACATCACAAATATATGTTTGTGAAATGTCCCAAGGAACCAGATACCCAAAAGATAGATTACAAATATAGGTAGCACCGTTAATGCGTTTTGCTCCAGATATTACATAATAAAGAACGTATGATGCGCAAAGGGTTACGCATTGATAACGTAGCATAAGATTAGATACAATTGTCAAAACAATCAAAATAAAGCTTGTTAAGTTAAGCGCATTTTCAACGTTTGTTTCAAATAATTGCAGCGCTTAATTTTTTTTTCAGTTGTATATAAAATCGATTCTTACGCAAGGAATTTATGTTGTACGCATTAAAATTGTTTTTTGAATGGGATTTGTTATGGTCACTAAAATGACCCAGGCCAAAATCACGCAAACACACTGTTTATTACATAGAACAACTTAATTATTATTTATTAATTAGTGCAGTATGGCTGTCAATCAAATAACAATACAAAATCATACAAAATTAAACTTTGAAATATTACACATATATGTTTTTATTACGATTACATAACTAAGCCTGGTGATCTTTATTAGCTGAAGATCTGATGAGATTCCTTTGATGGTCTCAGTTCTTGCTCCAAGATCCGGCAATGTCCAAGATCCTGACTACCCAAGGGAAACCCCTGGTCTATCACAGTCTCAGTCCAAAGTTCTGATGACTATGTTATCACTATCCTAGCTGCTAAGCTAGTGCTTTCCAAATGGTGTTCTATGTTGACCGTAAACTCCTCTCTCTGGAGATCTCTTGCGCAAGCTTTCTGCTCCACTTGGCAGACAGATAACACACTGTGTTAGTCCAGCAAAATACCACAGTTCGATGATATTTCAGTCTGCTGCTTCTTTGAGTCGACAGCGCAATCAAGCACTATTGGCTCTACTACCACCTTTGGCGTATTTTATTCTCTCCAACACACAAGAAACGCGAACCGAAGTTTGAAGACTTCAATTATGGTAACTTTTGTGCCAATACTTCGTAATTCGTACTTATGCCGTCCACACCAGCAGTGGGCTGTGTGATGGCTTCTGCTTCACAATGTCCTGCCATCTGCCTCGGTTGGTTGTTAGCCTGCTCATTTCTGTTAGAGTGGGTATTCGTTTTGCTTGCCCTCTGCTTTAACACACTCCAGCCATCTTTTACTTGATCTTCCTCTATTTCTCTTTCCATGTGTTTTGCCCTCAATGGTTATCTTTGGGTATCTGTTTTGTTTGTCTCCATCCTTTTAATGTGGCCAAAGTACTTCCGTCTTCTTTCTGAGATAGTGTCTAAAACTGTGTGTGCTTTGTCCTAGGGGTTCCAGGATAGCTTGGTTACGTATTTTATCTAGTCTCATGACTCCAGCAATTCGGCGGAGGCATGCCATCTCGAAAGTTAGAAGCCTGTTTTCGTCCAGCTTTTTGAGGGTCCAGGTCTCTGACCCATATAGTAATACAGAGATCCGTATAGTAATACAGAGTGCCAATACTGTCTAACATAAATTTCACAGAATTCCCTCTTAGATCCCAGATCATTTCCTTTTCATTCTTTATATAACATTTCTTATCATCTAGAATAATCTTAACTATTTATGGCATATTACAACATTTAATCATCCCATATATGGCACATTACATTATTTCTTAAAATAGATCAATACATCACCACAAGCCAATCAGAATTATTAGTCAGCATACATCAGTTCTAAAAATAACACATTGCCTCAACACAAACCAATCAGATTCATTGTGTACCATGATTATTGGCACATAGTGCCAGCACTTACTCTAGAATATCTCTATCTCTAGAATATTCCACATTCAAACAAATGGAGATAAATATCCAAACAAGTGAAAATTAATGTTTAATGACAAAATACATAACTTTTAATAAACATTATGGAATATTTTGGGCACATAACAGATTGGAGGTCGAATGTGTCACTTGTGGTGATATCATGCGTCAATTCCAATGTTTATCATGGCGGAAAGACGGAAATCCGTGTGAAGCATGTTAAGGGCTGGGATATGAACGTTTGGACAGTATTTATTGTGGGACATTAGAGCAAATTAGACATATCGAATTGCATTCTGAATACGAAGAATGTCATTCTGATATCAAATAATTTTGATTTTTTGAAATTCGCAATTCAATACACATTTTATGGTAAATCATTAAAATTGATATTTTTGATATTTAACAGTACTTGAAGTAAACTTTATAAATCTGATGATTTATACTTAAAGTGTATGTAGGTGGGATGAAAAACCGACGATTAATTGAAAATTTTGACCTTTCGTATTGAAGATATGGATTTTTTTTCCCAAAACACCCAAAAAAAATTAGGTCTTTTTGGGAAAAAAATCCATATCTCAATATGAAAGGTCAAAATTTTCAATTGACCGTCGGCTTTTCCTTCCTGCTACATACACTTTAAGAATATATCATTAGATTTATATAATTTACTTCGAGGACTGTTATATATCAAAAATTTGAAAAATATCAAATTTTTATAATTTGTCATAAAATTTGTATTATATTGTGATTTAAAAAAATGAAAATTATTTGATGTCAGAAAGACATGCTTCGTATTCAGAATGCAATTCGATAGGTCTGAGGTGCTCTCATGTCCCACAAAAAATACTGTCGAAACGCAATAAACGCTCATTTTGGATCCCTTAAGAGACCATTGTAAAAGCATCGGAACTATATACTTTGCTTCCTCTCTGCATTCAAACGGATTTCCGCCGTTTTCCGCCATGGTAAACATTGGAATTGGCACATGATATCACCACAAGTGACACCTTCAACCTTCAATCCTAGTTAGTAGCATAATCTTACTTATTTTAGCAAAGAACAATGTCATCCAGTACGTCATGTGAAGTAGTCGACAAGAAATTAGATCAATGTTTAACTAACAGTTTGAGCAATTCTTCTTTCTTTTTTCAGCAATATTGCAATACCTTTGTGTAGTGTGTGATATATTCTAAACGCAATAAACAAATGTCAATAATTGATTTGAAGAAATTATTGTACCAGGAAGTGTGCTCGGTAACGATATATCCAAATCATCACTTTATGTACTCTCTGGATATAAATCTGAAAGAAAATCTCCTATTAAATTATTGTTTCCCGAACTAAATCATTAATGTTTGAGAGAGTGAAGTTAGCTATGCAGCTGTTTTTATATGTCTTCGCCGATCAAACATGTTTAAACCGAAACTCCAACTTGTAATTACTTACAATTTAGTGATTTGTGTTCTGCGATGGCAATCAATGTCAGCCAGCGTACGTGATAATTTGCAGAAACGCCGTATTTGGAAAGAAAAGATCTTTATTAGGAAACTAGATAGTTGATCAAATTATCAGCAGGAATATTATATTATAAGTAGACAACAAACAGATGAAGCATAGTGTGGCCTGCGATCTGGAACAATTACTTACATTGTTTACTTCTTTGACTCCATGCATCTATCAAATTACTGTTCTCCACAATGTTACGAAGGAATTAATGAAAATGTTTTATCATGATGGAATAGGGTTCAATTGACTGAGAACTAATACAGATTTTAGTGCAAACATTAAAACGCTATAAGCCATTAATACATAATTTGAGAAGTATGGAGTTTCATAGTTATCCATCCCTTGTCCTACACATTTGGGAATAATGGATCGGATCATGTGTCTGTGAAATTAAACATAAAATAATATAAGCAATAATCGGGTTTGGTAGTCATAGCAATAATCTGCTATCTAGAAACAGTATATGAATACGTTTATTCACTAAAGAATGATAATTATAATGATTGTTTGATTGATCTAAGCTTTACCTCAATTTCGGCGCCCCTAAACTTGTTAGGGGGGCCTGATGCAAAAACGGGGCCGTGACAAATTGTGACCATCCTGGGGGGGCCTGAAAAAAAGACCACACACTTTCCTGGAATATATGTTTTTCTATGGAGTTAGCCTGGGCAGGCTGCCGGACCGCCCAGACCGGACTGTTAATAGACCATTGTAAAAGCATATCGGGACATTTTGTGGAATAAAAGTTGTTCCTTTCTGCATTCAAACGGAATTTCACCGTCTTTCCGCCATGGTAAACAATGGAATTGGTGCATGATATCACCACAAGTGACACCTTCAACCTTCAATTCCATATTAGCATAATCTTACTTATTTCGGCAAAGAACAATGTCATCCAGTACGTCATGTGAAGTCGGCAAGAAATGAGATCAATGTTTAACTTACAGTTTGATGAGCAATTCTTCTTTCTTTTTTCAGCAATATTGCAATACCTTTGTGTAGTGTGTGATATATTCTAAACGCAATAAACGAATGTCAATAATTGATTTGAAGAAATTAGTGTACCAGGAAGCGTGCTCGGTAACGATATATCCAAATCATCACTTTATGTACTCTCTGGATATTATTGTTTCCCGAACAAAATCATTAACTTTTGAGAGAGTGAAGTTAGATATGCAGCTGTTTTTATATGTCTTCGCCGATAAAACATGTTTAAACCGAAACTCCAACTTGTAATTACTTACAATTTAGTGATTTGTGTTCTGCGATGGCAATCAATGTCAGCAAGTGTACGTGATAATTTGCAGAAACGCCGTATTTGGAAAGAAAAGATCTTTATTAGGAAACTAGATAGTTGATCAAATTATCAGCAGGAATATTATATTATAAGTAGAAAACAAACAGATGAAGCATAGTGTGGTCTGCGATCTGGAACAAATTACTTACATTGTTTACTTCTTAGACTCTATGCATCTATCAAATTACTGTTCTTCACAATGTTTCCAAGGGATTAATGAAAATGTTTTATCATGATTTAATAGGGTTCAATTGACTGAGAACTATTACAGATTTTAGTGCAAACATTAAAACGCTATAAGCCATTAGTACATAATTTGAGAAGTATGGAGTTTCATAGTTATCCATCCCTTGTCCTACACATTTGGGAATAATGGATCGGATCATGTGTCTGTAAAATTAAACATAAAATAATATATGTAATAATCGGGTTTGGTAGTCATAGCAATAATCTGCTATCTAGAAAGAGTATATGGAGAGAGTTTATTCACTAAAGAATGATAATTATTATGATTATTTGATTGATCTAAGCTTTACCTCAATTTCGCCCCCCTAAACTTGTTAGGGGGCCTGATGCAAAAAGGGGGCCGTGAAAATTGTGACCATCCTGGGGGGCCTGAAAAAAAAGACCACACATTTTCCTGGAATATATGCTTTTCTATGGGTTTAGCCTGGGCAGGCTGCCGGACCGCCCAGACCGGACTGTTAAGAGACCATTGTAAAAGCATCGAGACATTTTGTGGAATAACAGTTGCTTCCTTTCTGCATTCAAACGGATTTTCACCGTCTTTCCGCCATGGTAAACATTGGAATTGGTGAATGATATCACCACAAGTGACACCTTCAACCTTCAATTCCATATTAGCATAATCTTACTTATTTCAGCAAAGAACAATGTCATCCAGTACGTCATGTGAAGTCGGCAAGAAATGAGATCAATGTTTAACTTACAGTTTGATGAGCAATTCTTCTTTCTTTTTTCAGCAATGTTGCAATACCTTTGTACTAAACGCAATAAACGAATGTCAATAATTGATTTGAAGAAATTATTGTACCAGGAAGCGTGCTCGGTAACGATATATCCAAATCATCACTTTATGTACTCTCTGGATATTAATCTGAAAGAAAATCTCCTATTAAATTATTGTTTCCCGAACAAAATCATTAACTTTTGAGAGAGTGAAGTTAGATATGCAGCTGTTTTTATATGTCTTCGCCGATAAAACATGTTTAAACCGAAACTCGAACTTGGGATTACTTACAATTTAGTGATTTGTGTTCTGCGATGGCAATCAATGTCAGCCACCGTACGTGATAATTTGCCGAAACGCCGTATTTGGAAAGAAAAGATCTTTATTAGGAAACTAGATAGTTGATCAAATTTATATCAACAGGAATATTATAGTATAAGTAGAAAACAAACAGATGAAGCATAGTGTGGTCTGCGATCTGGAACAAATTACTTACATTGTTTACTTCTTAGACTCCATGCATCTATCAAATTACTGTTCTTCACAATGTTACGAAGGGATTAATGAAAATGTTTTATCATGATTTAATAGGGTTCAATTGACTGACAACTAATACAGATTTTAGTGCAAACATTAAAACGCTATAAGCCATTAATACATAATTTGAGTAGTATGGAGTTTCATAGTTATCCATCCCTTGTCGTACACTTTTGGGAATAATGGATCGGATCATGTGTCTGTAAAATTAAACATACAATAATATAAGCAATAATCGGGTTTGATAGTCGTCTGCTATCTAGAAACAGTATGATATGATGCTAACTAAAATCTTTGGCTTCAGTTTTTAGCCGCTTCTGACGAACCAAATCTGTATACGCTATAACTAACATATCTAAACAACCAAAAATTGCATTTGCATCCAATGACATTTATTTTTTTGTAGCCGAAATTTAAGAATATACTCATGGGTAATTTCAATATCCTGACACGTAAGACAACAGAGAGGTGATGATGGAGGTAGAACTTTTTGAATGACCCTCGTATAATAGTAAATGTGATCAAAGGTCATTGACCACCAAGTAGAGAACACTATACAGATAAAATAACTCACAACAGTGCAGAAATGTGCCCTAAAGTTTTACAAATAACTCTGTTAAATCAAATTTAGCGATATAATACAAAGTGAAAGTTTTTTCGTGTCTTTTCTTGCAAATATCATGGGGGACAATACTTATGGCACACCGTACACAAACGCCACTTATCAAGATCACAATCTAAATAAAGACATTGTACTTGACATTTACTTCAAATTGATATCGACCAATGCGTCCTTCATTTTCACTAAGTGTACATTAGGGACAATAGATCTATAGTTAGCCTGTACCACAGTCTGGGAAACAAGTGATTAAAACGGGACACAGAATTATGATTGAGACGTTTACGAAATTCCATAATTAAGGTACATATCGCGGAATATTGCTGCATCATGCAAATTGCTTTTCAACATGAACAAATTTCTTTTCTTCTCATAACACTGTGTATACTTTCAGTCATCTGGGATTTGATCAATTAGTAGATAATTAAATCTGGTCAACCAGAAAAACTCACTTTTGGTCAGATGGACACCGACGTTTCGGCCAAAACCTTTGGCCTTCAGCTGGGTGGATGATTTAGGGTCATCCGAGGTCAATCGATGAGGAAGTTGCTTGATGACCCGATCCCAACTATGTGACAGATTCACTCTAACGCCCCCGCTCCTGTTGAGGGACGGTTGTTCGGCTCGTACCGACACTGCTTCTTTGACTCCCCGTTCGAACCAACGGGGTTCACGGTCCAAAATGACAACGTCGTCAATGTCAAAACTGTGACCACTGCCCTCAAGGTGTTTGTAGACAGCTGAATCGTTGCCACTTGTACTGGCGCGTCTATGTTGGGACATGCGACTCTGCAGTGGTTGGCCGGTTTCACCAATGTAATGTTCTTGGCACACCTGATCTTCAGCGCACTGGACACCATACACAACACCACTTATACGGCCCTTGGGCTGCTTGTCCTTTGGGTGTACTAGCGACTGCCGCAGGGTATTGGTTGGCTTGAAGTGTGTAGTGATGCCGTGATCGCGGTAGATCCTCTTTAATTTCTCTGAAACATCCCCATGGTAGGGAATGGTGACAAAAGTCTTGGTACCAGAAGACGCGGTGGGTTCGCTGGCTGGTTTAGCGTCTTTCTCACCACGATTTGTCACTTGTCGATTGCCCAGTCTTTGTAACCACACGTTTTCAAGGCGTGGCGCAAGTGTTGGTGCTCAGTGATCTTATCAGAGTCCTTTGTGATGATGGTATCAGCCCTGTGATAAAGAGTATTCACTACACCGAGTTTCTGGACCAATGGATGATTAGAGCTGAACTGCAAATATTGATCACGTGTGGTTACAAAGACTGGGCAATCGACAAGGCCCTAAATCGTGGTGAGAAAGACGCTAAACCCGCCAGCGAACCCACCGCGTCTTCTGGTACCAAGACTTTTGTCAGTCGGACCTGTGTATACAAGTAACAACTTTTTAACAGAACAAAGAACATTGGAAAGTGAATCAACCCATTGAAGATAATATACGATTCAAATAAGTCATAATTATGTGCAAGAACAATGTATATCAGAGTAAGTACCTTGCAATAATGTAATGAGTGATGTTTAAAGTGTGTATCCAGTATCAATGATTTAAGCAGGATAGACAGGAAATAGCCGACTTGTGTTAATTCTTTATTTAGATACGATGAAAATAGTTTTAATAGGTTAAAATAACACACTTTCATTCAAACACATTATAAAGTAGACTTGTAGAATGAGAATGGATATATCAGCAGAATTGGTTATGTGCCAAGGTTTACACTAGTTTTGAGATCCGACTTTATTTCCCCAAAATTAAATTGATTGGAAAAAGAGAGTATTTCAAAAGTGACAATTTTTAACTATATTTCCTCCTTCGAGGCAATTCCTACCGGGTATTCTTAAGGGCTCATTATAGCATGCATTATTAACACTCACTCCCCGGCTCATATTCATAATTAGTGTGTTTCGAGAGAAGGTTCTATGTATATTTATCACTTTTAAAATGTTTTCTTTTTTTTTTCAATCTTTGTTATTCAAATTGGCATCAAATTAAAATTGCATCGTGCCGAATGAGGTATCAAATTACGCAGAGCAAATTTATCAATCTATATGTCTACTTCATTTGGTAAATTAGGTTTAGTGTATTTAAGCTTTGATTTTGTTTTTAAGTGTTCGAATACTTTTTGTGGGCAGTATTAGTTAAAAAATTAAGCTTAATTTTTCGCCAGTTTTGCCGTCGCAAATAATAAAAGAGACAAGCAGAAAAAGGTGACCCCGCCCGGGAATCGGACCCAGTACCTCAGGTTTACCTCATGGCCACGGGAGTTTCGTGATTATGCTGGTTGAAATTCGAACCTATAGCGGTCACTTAAACTTATCTCCTCCCATGCTTGTTTCCATATTTATTTACGACGGCGAGCGTGGTGAAAAAGTATGTTCATTTATTTAATTCCCACCGATAATGCCGCTGTTTTTCCATCTTCTCCATTCATGGAATAATTTGGATTCTGAACTAAAACGACAAAATAATCCCAATATGCTAATAATTCAATATAATTATAGTACAGTACTCATACATATTGATTATTTTAATTTTACATGTCATTTTATAGCATATTGTTGTTCATGGGCACCTGGGTTTGATTAATGCACGACATTATACTTTGTTGTTATTGGTATCTCTAAAGAGATTCTTAATGAGCCCTCACATTAGTATTAATTGGATTTTTATGGTTCAAATAATTGTTGTAAGTGAAAAATCAGGTCAAGGTATAATGTATTTCATGAACTATTTAAGTGTCAGTGTAGTTAAACAAACTTAACATAAGTTGTAACGTCAAATCTCTGTGCAGAACTGATTTGCTTTCCTGCGTTTTAACGTAATCAATAAATAAAGGTGTTTTTTAATGCTCCATGCTGCACAGTCCACACCTGTATTATAATCTATAACTTCAAATATAATGTGATTTAAGATAAAATGTTACTCTTTTGCCCAAATATGCTAACACCAAGGTAAAGCGCACGCGCGTATCCACAGCGCAAGTGGCAGCGAGCATCTCGGCAAAATTGTACGCACACTCTCGAGTAATGCTCTGCGTAGAATGTGTACGCTTTAATGCGTTCTAAACGCAATCAGCGCAAGATATTAAAAAAATCAGCGCAAATCACCGAGCACTACTATAATATACGACGCTCAAGTGATGCGTTTCAACAAATCACAGTGCGCGATTTTTATACTTATTCAGAACGCAATCCAGTCGCTGATGGCTTTAACAAAACCATTCATAATTGAATGCTGTAAATAAAGTAAAAGAAAAGGGATTTACTATAGGTATCGCATTAAAGTTCATTGGTGTTTGTATGCATAAAGGCGTTACAATTCTATTTCAGGATTCCAATGTTCTTGATCCTTTACAAAAATCTCCGTTGCATCTTGTTTTGCAGCAAATAGGATAACTACATATAAAAATAAATAGCATTATCATAGTCGATATTTTGGAGCTTATTTAAACTCGGTTGCAGCTTATACTGATGATTTTATGAACTATTTCCTATTAATATATATATCATTTCTGTTGTCCCAATTTCCATTCACACATCGAGGCGTGAAGTGATTAATTTGATATTTGTCAAGACGAGGCCCAGATCTTAGAGAATATTTCTCTCAACTGGATATAAATACTTGTTATGTATGTTATTTAAATGAAACGCATGAAATGTAAAGTAAAGAATCTTTTCTCTGATGCGTCTTGGGTTTGAGACAATAATATCGTAGAAATTACCAGCCATCATGAATGAAGTCTTTTTTGTACGTTTTTGTTAGATAATGGTAAAATGATTAAATTGATAATTTGAAACACCAAGAAGAAGTTGGTCAAATAGTTGTTGTTTGTTAATATCTAAAGGTTGCTTTATTTCAAAATATGATGATTTGATTACAGGAACTCTCTTTCCGTAATGAGTATTTTATACTAGTGTAAGATTAAGGGTACATGCCCATGAGTTTCATTCAGGGGCGTGTTTGTAAAACGGCACAGCGCATTAGTAAAAGAATAAAAATACTAAAATTTTCACCGGGGTTCGAACCACTGCCAATTTCACTGAATACTAAAGATGCCTATGCTGTGCCACGGTGAATGTTAACATTCGGCGATTTTCAAAGATATACATATCAACACGTTTCTAGTGTATTGAAAATCATTTTGATTTTGATTTTGGTAGGAATACGGTCATAGAAAGACATATGACTCTACTTGTCTGTTTGTTTTTCATTTAATACAAATTAATTTTGATGAATTGAACTGGTACAACTCTTAGCACTCGTGATAAACGACGATTAATTTAGTAATAATAAAATGAAAACGCTGGGTCATTCACGACGTCATTTGTAATTTATGTCAAAACCTGGGAGGACCACACACACGTGCTGCATGTATACGTGCTCAATCGATACTCAATGATCTAGACAATAGCGTTTGAATATACCGCCCTGCTTGACACATCTTGTCACTTGCGGGAAGATATACTATAGGCCTACCCTAATAGCTTACAATAGATACCCCACCGTAAAGAGCTCTGTTCGTTATCTCGCTGTGCTAGTTTATACACGCAGCGTACGGACTTTTGAACCATATTTTGTTCAAAAATGATAGGAAGGGACTGTTTTCAGCTAAAATGTTGGTTATCAGCAGATGCTTAATGATACCGGGAAGTGTTGCAGAAAGGTAAGCGTACTCTTTATTTATTCAAAATATGTATATCAATAAATTTAAATTTGAAATCCAAAAAGTAAATGTCAGGTCAAAATTCTCACCTTAGAATTATTGTGAAATAAAATCAAACCAAATTTAGGCTCCGCAAACAACGTCCAATTATTTCCATTGGTGTTTGCTACACGTGCATATAATAAATTATGATTTGGGGCTATTAAATTTGAGAAGAGTTAATGCCTCGAGTTTCAAAATACACCGAGTGATGTTTTTTGATCAAAAACATCGACAATTCAAGACTCTGTAAAAAGAAATCAAGAATTTTCTGGGATAATTGCAACTAAGTGCAATGAACGTTATGATCTAAGCTACCAGATGCATCATTAATTTCCTGACTATGATATTTAGTTGTGGGAAAAGATTACTTTAATGTTTTGGCGGGATTATTTCCCGCCAAAAATTTCAACCAAAAAGAGCATGTAGCCTTAAGTCAAGTGTTTCTAATCAGATGATCAGATATTTCAGTCAAGTTAGCGCAGTTGATAGGGCATCAGACTTTAGTGCCAGAGGTCCCGAGTTTGAGTCCCGGTGTGGTGGGAGAATGTTCTCGTGAAAACAATTGCGCTTAGATTAAATTCCCCCTGAACAAGGAACTAGCTACTTTTAAGCAAATTTATACTCATGCGTTAATCGGGGAGCTTATCCTGGATGCGATGGTTATATATTGGTAGACTAGGAGACTGCATCTATATTGATATGCGTCCCTGAATGTTTGTTTAATAGTTTGTAAGGTGCCATACTTGTTAGCCAAAAATCTGTAAAGTGTGCAGAGACTTGTGTGTTGGCATCGTGCACTATAAATCCCCAAATTTATTTTATTTTTATGTAATATACTGTATTCGCTATTTAAACTGATAGCTACTTGCATTTTATTGAATGTTAAATCTTACTATACACAATTTATATGGTATAATATTCCTAATAACTTTGGACAGGTCAATGTCGACGGATAAATATAAGTGGATAAAAGTGTTCATGGTCCTATTTATTCATTACATGGACCTCGATAAGATTGGTTCTCATCCAATTGGATCCTATTAAAATGCATGATATTAATTTGAGAGCTACACTCAGTTTGTGGTAAAAACGAAAACAAAATACATTTAATAGTTCGAAGAAGACACTACGATTTAGTATTCTTGCTGACAATGTGGTAAAATATCCCCTTTCACTTGTAAAATATAATAATTCTTAATCATTTCAGAAAATACTGTGTTTGGGTAAATTATCTCATTCCTCGGTTCATATTGATTGCTATCGTGGAAGCTAGACCAGTAATTACCAATTAATCCCAGGTTGCAATAAAATTTGAGCAATAGAATACTAATTCCAAATGCAGCAGCTGCATAGCTCTCACAGTAACCTTGAAAAATGTTCTTAAAACTTATTACTGATAATCAGAAAACAATGAATACAAAATAGCACAGTTATTTGGTAATATCGATACACGCCACCTACGTGTCGTTACACTGTAGGCCCCCCTATATGTTGCTGTCGAGCATATTTTCAAATTTAAATTTTAAAGGGGTGTGACCATATCGTTACCCTGATCCCCTTGCTTTATAGACCTTTTCAAACTCCATTCGGAAATCATCGGAAATTCCTCGGATGTGGGACCACGTGGACTTTGAGCAAACAATACGAGAATTTTAAAGGCCAGCCCCGCTGTTGCTTGTGAAATGTGTGAACAATATTTTTGAAAATGTATTCACATATTGTTGACCCAAAGAGAAAGGTGTGAAAAAATTCTATAGGAGATTCAATCATTTCAAAAAATAAATTTTGGTATTGGTTTTGATCACGTGGTTTCGTATTACCCTGCATGAACTTTTGACTGACCTCATTACCAATACCTTTGTTTGTACCCTTTGTTAGAACTTGAAACCTGTAGGAAGCAGTTTTGGAATTCATTTCAGTTTGTTACATAATCGTGTGACTGCAGATTATCAGGTTTGAAGATAACCTTTATCAAAGTATACAAAAGAAGTTTTTAAATTTCTATTTTGATCGGATAAAGTGAGATGATGGGGCTGTCACATCCTTTCAATAGGTATATAAAGTTGAACACAATTAACCATCTTTCAAACGTTATATTCATGTCACGTTTTGAGAGCACGCTCAAATCAGGCCAGTTCAAACGTTTACTCTATTAGGTAACAATTCTTATGTCTTGAACACATTTTCTTTCTGAAATACAAATTTAGTAGGTTAATAATAAATAAGAATTAATATTAAAATACGTAATGTAAAACCATGATGTTAAGTAAACTGACTATTTGCTCAACACTTCAAATAATGAACGCAAGCAAAATCCAGACAAATGTATCAAATGTCTTCACCAAATGTGTTATCCTGTTTGATAATTTATTACTGATCATACCAATATAGCGTTGTTTTTTGTCAGTTTAGTTTAATTCAATTCTATAGCTGTATTGACTCCTTTGCTATTAATATGATAAAAGTGATATAATGTACGATGGAGTATTTGGACGAATTCCACATCTCTACTCAGAGAGCACTTGGCTCCGTAAGGTTTCCACCAAAATCTCATTTTTACATTAAATATGCTTTACACTTCAAAACTGTGTGTGAGGGATACTTGGGTTTTCAATTTGCTGTTTCAATTGGAGGCCATCTCGGATTTTCAGGTGTCGGTTTTCAAAAAGGTACAAAGTATATTAGACAAACATATTTTTTAAATGGAAGAAAAAAAGCAAGGTACACAAACTTGATGTGGGGAAACAAGTAATATTCAGACTATACAGTACGCAGGGGGGCAAAAACAGCAAATGTAGGCATAAGAAGTAGGCAAAGTTCGATAGCCAAAAATTACCAGTTCCAAGGCCCACAGAAGTGCTGAACCTGCAAAAACAACAAGGATCAATGGTAATACAAAAGTGCACTAGAAACAGACACGCTAAACCAAACATCCAGAGTAGGCACAAAAACAGGCAAAGTTCGATGGCCAAAAATTGCCAATTCCAGAGCCCACAAAAATGTCAGGAAAACAGTACACTGGAAGTGATGAAAATCAAAAAAACTAAATATAAAGCAAACAACAAGAACCCCCTGCGTACTGTCTAGTCTGCATTTTATTTGTTTCCCCACATCAAGTTGGTGTACCTTGCTTTTTTTCTTCCCTGTTGTTCAATTTCAAGGTATCCTCTTGTATCATTTATTGATCCTTGATATGTTTTGTGTCCTCGTCCGTTGGATTCATCATTACCCACTTATTTTATCAACAGTTAAATAGAATGTTTTACATCACGTTTCAAAAATGTTTATGAATGTTATCAAAACGTTTTATTCCCTTTAAATATAAGCCGACATTAAAACAGTATCTGTAAAACATTTTGTATTTGCTAGGGTACTAAAAGCTAATTTTGAATTAATTGTTTTGAAAGTATAATTGGTCCTAACTATCTGACAGGAAAAATGACCAAGAATTCCTGTCGGTGAACAGGTTCAAACAGGTAATCGAACTTTATGCAGGTGTCAAATTCCAAACTTACTCAGATTTTGTTGCATGTGTTCCTCTGGCCAATTTTCGGCTCCACGGGGGTCCTACTTGGAACGACAGGTGTTGCGTTAAATGTCAAAGTTAACGGGATTCAATGGGTATTGACCTGTTTTGCCCTGTTACCCAGGCAACACTTTTGCTGTGGTAAACTAGTATGTTTGTAAATGTTTTCCCAATCAAATTCGGGGTATTAATGAACCCCATAATGTGGAACATTAGACCCAAGGGCCCCAAATGTAGAATCCATTGCAACGTCGGCTAAATAAGCCGACATTAAAACAGTATCTGTAAAACATTTTGTATTTGCTAGGGTACTAAAAGCTAATTTTGAATTAATTGTTTTGAAAGTATAATTGGTCCTAACTATCTGACAGGAAAAATGACCAAGAAATCCTGTCGGTGAACAGGTTCAAACAGGTAATCGAACTTTATGCAGGTGTCAAATTCCAAACTTACTCAGATTTTGTTGCATGTGTTCCTCTGGCCAATTTTCAGCTCCACGGGGGTCCTAATTGGAACGACAGGTGTTGCGTTACCTGTCAAAGTTAACGGGATTCAATGGGTATTGACCTGTTTTGCCCTGTTACCCAGGCAACACTTTTGCTGTGGTAAACTAGTATGTTTGTAAATGTTTTCCCAATCAAATTCGGGGTATTAATGAACCCCATAATGTGGAACATTAGACCCAAGGGCCCCAAATGTAGAATCCATTGCAACGTCGCTAAATGCGTCGGTGCAATATTGTCTTAGAATGTTCCAATTATACTTAAGTACCTCCTAGACAAATTATTCTGAAATTCTGCTCATCATGAAAAGTAATTTCCACGATGCCCACATTATTATGGTTGCCGTTTTAATTAGCTCTCTCCAAGTCTGTATTGCAGACTAATTATATATTTCGTGTCTGTAATGTGCACTTAGTAAATGAAGGACACATTGGTCGATACAAAATATCAATCTGAAATAAACGTCAATTACAAGTATCTCAGGAAAGAAAACGAGCAAGGTACACCAACTTGATGTGAGGAAACAAGTAAAATACAGACAAAATATTTTGTTGTCTGTCCCTGAAGAAGAGCAGTTTATCTGCTCGAAACGTCGGTTGTATTTTTGTCTGTTTGATTTCGTTTGTCTGCTAAAGTGTACTTTTGTACTGTTTTGCTGACACTTCTGCGGGCTCTGAAATTGACCATTTTTGGCCATCGAACTTTGCCTGTTTTGTGCATACATTGGTTGTTTTGTTTACTGAGTCTGTTTATGTGCACAGTGATTTGCATCACTTGTTCTAGTGTACCATTGTATTCCCATTGATCCTTGTTGTTTTTATAGGTTTAGCACTTTTGTGAGCCTTGAAACTGGTAATTTTTGACTATCGAACTTTACCTACTTCTAATGCCTACATTTGCTGTTTTTGCCTCCCCCTGCATATTGTTTAGTCTGTATTTTACTTGTTTCCCCACATCAAGTTGGTGTACCTTGCTCGTTTTCTTTCCTGTCGTTCATATTCAAGATATCTTCTTGTATCATTTATTGATCCTTGATGTGTTTTGTGTCCTCGTCCCTTGGATTCACCATTACCCACTTTTTACAAGTATCTCGATTTTGATAACAGTAAAGTGGTAGGGTTCGCTATAATAGACATTTTTAGGTTACTGTGGAAGCCATGTGTGTGTGTTTTAAAGAATAAAGGTATTATTTTAGCCGCTGTCGTGCATCTGTCGTCTCATATATCACGGGCGACATCATTATTCTAAGTAAAACACTACAGCGGCTCAAAACATGCCTTTATTCTCATTATGAAAAACTTCAAATCAAATAAAAATGTTAATCATAAGTACAAGTATAACCAAATTTAATCAAATTAAATCCTACATTTTTACAAGGAATTACCTAGGGCTTAGAATCGATCAGTCCCGTTGTTGCTATGCGCCTCCGATTGCTTCAAATAGCGTCATATCACACGGCTAATAACCCATAAGATTGCATGAACTTTTAAAAGTGTTTAAGAATAAATGTTAATTGTAATGCAGCACATCAAAAGCATGGAAGGCAAATTGATTTTCAAGATATAAATTTAGATTAAAATAGACAGAAAAAACAGAAAATGCTACGAATTTGGAATGCTTTTTCACTTATAAAATAAATTTTTAAATTTTAACAAAATTAATGAAGTGTCATTTGTTTTCATTGCAAAATGCTTTCAAAGCAAAAATACTGATCTCAAAATTGACTTCAACTGCAAAATCCCTCACAATAATTGATAACAATAAATTTCAATATTCATAATTGAGCGACAGTTTTAGAGAAAAAATGGAACACCGTTATGACTATTGACACAAATCGTGGAAATGGTCTAACGTATTCTTCTTTTTTGATGTTGCTTCCCCAAATAGTGATTTGTTTATATTGAAACATACAAACAGACAAAACCATAATTCTTCTTCTTCATGTAATATTTTACTTGTCTGCCTAGTCTGTTTTTCATCCGTTTATTGCTCTGACTTCCCAGGGCGGTAGCTGCTGATTTTATTCAATGTTTAATGTTTTAGACATATGATATGCTTTTATGCTATAAGATCCTCAATAGAGTCGGACAAGTATTATTACAATGATATATTGATAAATATAAACAGTTGAAATTCCATACTACTTAACTCAAATACCTCACGGACTTATAAGATTTCACTTTTTGACTACAACCTGTTTCACATTGGTTCTACGTCAATATTGAGTCATGTTGAATTATGAATATGTTTTCAAAAATGCTTTGGAAAATTTGGAAAAAAAAATGGGAAGCAAACAATAGTGTATGATGTTCCAGATTGTGTTTTGCGGCGAAAAAAAAATCTTGCCCCGACCCCAACTTCCTCCACCCCCCCCCCCTCCCTTGAAGTCTAATGGTGCGTCCCTAAATAAAGTGAACAAGAACTGCATATTCAGTTATATGTGGACCTGTGGTAGTTTCTGGAAAATAAGATGGTGGCGCTATTACAGTAACCATGTGTACAGATTCAGGAATGATTCTGATTGGCTTGTGTTGAGGTATTGAGCTATTTTATTTTTAGAAATTACGTAATATGCTGTAATATGCTATAATAAGTGGGTGATTAATCTAATACAATAACATATTATATATGCAGCCTGCCAAGGGGGTTTGGCATTCAGGGCACGCTCATCGAATATGTTTATATACGTATTATGCCTATTCCAAACATTTCTTTATATAATATAATATTATATATTATAAGACAATATGGCAAGGTCAATTATTAAACAAAAGGCAGCAGATTTGAGTTACCACAGTGAGCTCTGTGAAACTTATGTAGTGAGGTACAAAAGTTACCATAGTTGTGTGAAGTCTTCAAACTTCGGTTCGCGGTTCTTGTGTGATGGAGAGAAGAAAATCAGCCAAATGCGTTAGTGAAAGCCAGTAGTGCTTGTTTGTCTTGTCAACAGACTGAAATATCAACATGGACTAACATAGTCTGACTGTCAAGTGGAACTTGAGCTTGCTCAAGTGATCCTTACGGCCAACATAGAAAACAAAAGACTAGCATAGCAGCTAGGATAGTGAAACATAGTCTTCAGGACTGGGACTGAGACAGTGGTAGACCAGGGGTTTCCCTTGGTAGACAGGATCTTGGACGTTGCCGAATCTTGGATCAAGAACTGAGACCATCAAATTAATCGCATCAGAACGTGCGCCGATCAAGATCTTCAATTTTAGAGTAACCATAGGAAATAGGCCTATTTGTACTAATTTTAAATTTAATTATTGTATTATCTTATAGAAATGGAATCATGAAGATGTGGATATATAATAATGCAATCCTACCCAAAAGGACATGGGAGTTTGCCATCTACAACTTCCTAATTACATACATCGAGTGCTTGTAAGCTATCTGCACCAAATACTTGAAAAGATGGGCAGGAATAAGCAGATGTACCACCAACAGTGCTCTATACAGAAGCAGGTAGAAAGAAGTATTGGCTTCACCTTAAAAGACTCACCACTACTGTAAATGCATGCAAGTCACCAAGCACCATCTCAAGTATTCTATAGACGGAAAAACTCTCTACAAAGACTGCCTACAAAGAAAAGCAAAAGCAATCAAGGTGGAATGGAGTCAGATAACTTGAACAAAGAGAGCGACATCTGTATACTGAATGAGATGTGCAGAGGTCAAACAGACAGAGCAGGCCTTGGTTTCAAAAAGAATCAGAAACTGTTAAGAGACATGAAACCCCAAGAACACAGAAAATGCCTCACTAGTCTGGTAAAAGACGTAGATGAAGATGACATGCTTGTGTATCTCTATGGCTGCGCCAAACAAGCACATTGGCTCAGATGGGACTCTGAAATGTAAGTAATTTAGATACATCTTGGAAGAAGCTCCTCTATGTACGGACACCAGAGCTCCTTTCTTTCCATGTCAATGCCATCCACGACCAATTTCCATCACCAGCTAATTTGAGACTCTGGGGAAAGACCAACCTCAGATCCTGCCATTTATGTTTACTTATCATAATAACTGCACTCTATTCCATATCTTAAATGGATGTAACTATTCTCTGCAGAGTGGTAGATACAACTGGAGACATGATCAGACACTGAAAGCTGTAGCAAATGGCATAATGCCCTTCATTGAAGAGGCAAATCAGAAGTCGTACACTCCTGCATACCAACTGTATGACTACTCTCAAATTCCGCACTGCAGATGGTGTAACCTACCGGAATCCAGCACTGCCTCTTCCAAAAAGAGATCCAACAAACCTCTTACAGAAGGCCAATGACTGGGAATTCCTGATGGATGAGGAACATAAGCAAGTAGTATTTCCTCCCATAATCACAGAGACTGCAAAACGTCATGATATAACAATCTATTCTGAAAGGACCAAATCAGTTATCATCATTGAGCTTACAGTCCCAATGGAAGAAAACCTGTCAAAGGAACCTGACTCCGAAGATGAACGTAGGTTCCTGTGACCAGTCATTGTCCGTAATGACATTGCACATCCCCGTTCCAGCAGTGCAAGCTCTGCTCAGCTGACTCTAGCTCAAGGGTCTGCTTGGTAATATAGGGACATTGACTTAGCACGCTGGTTTACGCTACTCATACCAGCTGTTCTAGCCTGAAAGTAGGATGGAGTGCCCAATCTCTGATGGTTTGTTTAATTAAATCTATCTCTGAGGGAAGCGTGACGGTTGTGCGCACTTAAAGCCGGTTTAACCCACCAGAGTCTGGTCGTAAGTCCAGAGACCTCAGAGATTCAATTGATGCCTACCCAAGACAAGGAGAAAGGCAGTTCAAGAAATATTTCCCAAGACACCTTCAAAGAGGCATTATAATGGAGTGCTCATCTGTATAATTGTGAAATAAGGCTCCGAAGGTGACTACGCTGGTGCTCTACCAATGAATTACTTCTCTAGTGTAATTTGATTTACAGCCATACAGTACTAAATTATTAATGAATAATCATAAGTTGTTTGATATAATAAACAATGTGCTTGAGTGTACTCGGTAGCAGGTAATTTTGGTCTGGGTCGTTTTAGTGAACGTAACAACTTATGAACGAATACAGTATTTATTCCTCCTGAACGATAAAGTTTGCAAATATGTGTTCTTTATTCTCTTTTACGCCAGCATACTTTTCTTTGGATTTTGGCGGATTGACCTGCACATTAGTAATGTTTAGTAAGTTTCCCTCAACAATGCTTTGCGCCACACAGATGGCAATGACAGGGTTACTTGCTACTGCTATGCCGTAAATAAATCATTGTAAACAACATGAACTAGGCCTACTCTTCTTTCAACGGATGTTTACTATGAATCGTAAAGTGGAATTTACATGGGTTAAGACACTACAAAGTTTATTTTGGGATGAAATGCTCGTATAATTATTATGTATAAATATCATACAATGTAAATCTTATGTCTTATGAAAATATAGGCAGGCATATATTACAACTTCTGTAAATACGATTTTTGTTGATGATATTCTTGAACTTAATTCAGTTTCTTTCGTAGTAGTATACTGCTGTCCTAATTGTCATTCACTGGCCTCGAGACTTACGTGAATAATTTGATTTTATAAAGTCAAGATGAGACCTAGTTCTTCTCCAAGAGGAACATGACTCGCGGGTTCTAAACAAGCGCTTAAAACCAAAAATACAAGGTGGTACATTGAAAACTGTTTTAAATGAAAACAAACTGTGTTTCGCGTCTGATTTACTGATAAAATAATTGTTATTGTATCCTATTCAGCAGCTAATCCACTACGTAATACATTTGCCTCGACTACGCGAACGATACGACCAACCATTTTTGTTTTATGACAAAGAACATACACCTTACACTTTTTAATTTATTTTGTATATATCATCATCACCATCGTCATCATAATCAACATCATCCACACCACTACCATTTCCAGTTTAATTTGTGTTTCTTCTTTTTTCAGTCTCCAGTTTCTGTCTCTTCTTTTTGTATGGCTCTCGTCCAAATCTGAAATCACTCATTTCCCAAAAATGTCCCAATACGCCTTAGAAGTGACGTCATAGTCGGAGTAACTACCATAGCAATAGATGAATACAATTTTTGAATAGATCGCCCTGCACTACAAGCAGATTGCACTAATCACCTCTGTATGTCAGCAAACATAGATTGAATACAATACCGCTCTTTTCAAAGATACTTATCTTACAGGTGCGAGTGATCAGCCTTTCTTTGACATCGATGGTTCAATACATCGGTACCCTGTGAACGTTGTAGTGAAGGGCGATATAATCAAAATGGTATTCATCTATTGCTATGGTAGTTAATCCGATTAACTACGTCACTTCTACGGCGAATAGTTACTGTAATATTACTATGCATGATTTGCGTTACAAAAATGTTCAACGGATGTGTGGGTTGGGGTGTGTGTTGGGGTATAGATGAGTGTGTAACTATTTCAGTAATTTTAACTGATTTTCCTAAATATTAATGTGTGATAAGGCTACAAATATATTTTTCTTGCCTTTCATTCACTTACACCCAGATGTTTACATTTATTAATTTTCTTTACAGTTACACTATTTATATTAATATATAGATATTTTATTGACACTGTTCTTAATTATATGTGACCCGTTACAGCAAAAGGTACCTTAAGTCGGGAGCTACATATGCCTTATTTTGCTAGTAACAAATGCATTCTAAACCAATCATTAATCCTATTGTTGTAGAGGATAATAAGCTTGTACCTGTCTATAGAACTGTTTGTTATACAGCTCTAGTCTTTATTTGATAATGATATGGCTAATCCCTGTTCAAGTGGCATGAGTGGTGGGTTACAAAAGCATTGTATTGTATTTGTATAGGTATGTATTAGCCACCCACTAACAATGAGAGGACATTCCTGAACCTCGTTGACTTGTAGATGATTTGAAATGACCGCCACTTCAGATTGTCATTATTGTTTGATATTTTCTGCCAACATTGGGGAAAAAGAGACACTTGTAGCAGCCGACATAAGGTACATTTCGCTGTAACGGGTCACATATTGAGTCTCTGTCTAGATCCTATTAACATAAATTCAGTTTTTTTCAGTATTTTATTACTTTGTAACAATTATTTATAATTTTTCAATCATTCCATGATATCATTTGGCGAGTTTGAGGCATTGTACAGCACAGTATCATCGACATTCATATTCACTTTCCAATGAGAAACATAATTTGGTAATTCATTTATTTAAATGAGAAGAGCAAGTGGTCCATCAATTGACCCCTAGGGCATTCAACATACAATTTCAATAAAGTCTGGAAGAGTTCCATTTACAGATGTACATTTGGGTGCGACCAGACAGATAACTTGTAAACCATTTTGTACAATATTCACCTACTTTAGATTACGAAGGTTTCTACGCTTCACATGCTCTAAAGAATTAAATATAGCAAATTTTAGTTGATAACAATTCATCGTCATTCGGTCTTAAGGGATAGTAATTTGTCTTAAAGATATCATCACCAAACGTGTTTGAGCTACTACCTTTAATGTTACCACTTCGCATCGGTAATTTTAATAAGATCTTCTCGGTTATTTCCTCTTCGTCTGATACGGTAAATGTTATTCATGTTAACGGACTACTCGCTGACTGATCCTTAAAACGCTGCATCTCACAATAACCCATTAATGTCAAAAATAATTACAATTGTGTGTAAATAACTTGCATATAGGTTTTCTTGCATGCCCAACACGTATGCAACAACATCATTATTTTGGTATACTCTAATTATGAATTGTATGTGTTATTCAAATCGTCTGAATTGCTATCTCAATGGCATTCAAGGTTTAGACAGAATGCAACTAAGAATAAAATAAGAAATAACACTAGTCATACGAAGGGGCGATTGGGTCTTCCCTCCACCAGGTATTTCTATATTCATCTTATTGCACATATCCACTTCTGGTACTGAGCAGTCGAAACCATAACACTTCAATGTCTAGCACTATTCTGTCTTTATTATAGGCCTACATTTTAGTTTGCATTTATTATCTACCTGACGGTCAATGTATAAGCTTGACCTCTCTTGACCCACCTTGGTCGATAAGGCATCCATGCACGTATTTTGTGGGGGGCTTTGGGGCGTGAGTAAAAGAAGGGGCGGCGGAAGATGAAGGGGCAGCAAGAAGAATTATAAATGGAAAAAGGGCGGAAAATTATGAAAAAATAATGTAACTATACATTTCAGTTTGCCAACATGGCCACAGCTCGAGCAGCAAGAAGAATTATAGAAATGGAAAAAGGGCGGAAAATTATGAAAAATAAATGTAACTATACATTTCAGTTTACTGATAAGGTGGGGGGGTAATTGGGACCCTCCCACTTTTTATTCTCTAGCCTCAACCTGGCTGAGAAAAATGTGTCAACTTTTTCGGGCTGTTAGGTTCAGTTCCGGTAAGTAAACCGTAACTCATTTGGTATTTGTGGACGCCATTTTGAAACAATCCAGAGCTTTCAAGTTTGTGAAATCCGTCGGATAACTTGTTTTAACCTTCTAGTTCCAATAACAAACCAGCATCATCATCAGCAAGAAACTTCCCGGCAATTGAAAGGCTATTCATAGAAAACAGCCAGCCCAGAGTCATATCTATTTATATAATTTTGTACACTCCAGTGATGAGAAAAGCCTGCAGAGTGAGGACATGAGAGATGAACGAACGCTGTGTTTAATTATAGGATTGTTGTCCAGATTGGACACTTAGTGAAATTAAAGGACAAACTTTTCCATGCAAAATATCAAATTGAAGTAAACGTCATGTACAAGTGTCTTCACTATTTGTCGTCATCGTTGTCGTCCTGTGGGTCATGACTGACCCGTTGTGACCCTTTTGATGAAGTTGTTCCAACTCTGCCTGTCCAATGAAAGACGGTAAGCATTTGTAAGGCATAGTCCAGTGGATCTTTAATTCCATCTGTCTAACGGAGCTTCAGTCTGCCTCTTCTGCGAAGTCCTTCAACTTGACCCTGAACTATTATCTTCCTCAAGTTGTCACCATTTCTTCTTGAAATGTGACCAGAGTATTGCAATTTGTTGCGATCAATCTTCTGGCACACTGAACATTTGACATGTTCACCACGTTGACTTCTGACAAATTCACTTGTTTTGTGATCATTCCACGAAATTCTCAACATCTTTCGCCAGCACAGGAGCTATTTTAGGGGAAAACCTTCACTGCACGTTAGTAAACGTAAAATCTAAAACGGAGACAAGGTTGTGGGAAGGGGCTGCTGGAGGGGGTGTTTCCCTCGAGTTTTGTAAAATAAAAAAAAATCACGCGTTAAAATCACGCATTTTATTGAGTCATTTCTGACGTTAAGGGCTCGGGACGTTTCCACAATATTTTGATGTGACCTGAGACCACATCAGACGTACCAAATTGCATTTTAAAATACGAGGATTATCATTCCGATATCAAATAATTTTGATTTTTTGAAGTTCGCGATATAATACATTGTAGTGCTATCGAATTTTAGAGGATAATAAATTTTATGACAAATTGTTAATAACAAGCATTTAGCTCTGTGTTGATTTCATACAACCACGATTACCATCCATAACACCCTTTGTAGAATAGATAATAACATCAATTTTCTTCTCCATCTGACTCATTAGCTCAGTTGGTAGAGAGATGGCCAGTGAAATTTTTCTCACCGGCTGTCATTATGTATGTGGAGACTTGTGGAGATCTTTCTCAAAATTGAATATAATACAATTTGTTGTGTAATCAGCAGCGAGAAAAAATGGGAACTTCTTTGATGTACTATTTATTATCGTTTATATATAAATAATAGGTAAACGGTATTATGTTTTGTAAAATGTTAATCAGGAAGGAAATTTTTTGAGTTATTTAGAAGGGTAAAATATAAATTGACTTGTCATTATTTCTAATTACCTGCAGCTCCATGGAAGTACACACCCGGTTCACTAATGTCATTAAGTTTATTGTATTATGATCAAACAATGTTAATCAGAATGCAAAAACATTATACAACTCTGCAAAAATGCATAAAATGCACACAGGTGCCTACAATTGCACGAAATAATTAAGTTCTGTAAAATGTAATAAACATGACAAAAAAATGTAGGGATTTACTTAGAATTCATTTAATTGAATTGTCTTTTTTTGACAAGTCGGTGAAAGTACGGAGCTGGGTTTCTGATATCAAGTACCGTTTGAAACGGTATAATGTTTAAAAATGTGTTAAATGTTGCATGAAATACACACGTGACCCTACCATTCACTCCCCCACTTCGGGGCTCTTGCATTAGACGCATCAACATCAGCGCGCGTGCATTATTTTGTCTAATTTCTCTCCCAACAATTAAGTAATACGCGTTCATTAACCTACAAGTTTGCAATATTTGTCTTTTAACATGCCTTGAGTGACAAAGAAAACAGTATTTACCATGATAAAATCATGGAAATGTATTAATTTTTACAGCAGAATGTAAAATATTTATTTACCTTAATCTGTTTTAAGTGGAAAAAGAGAATCATTATACCTGTATTATGATAAAACAGTAAAAGCAGTAAAAACATTTTTGTATTGTTGTGTAATTGATGCATTCTTTTGATTTCACGAAGGAACTCTAGATAAACTTGATGCTATCATTGATTTACATGTACAATGGACAAAACAAACGGCAGTTGACAGCTAAGACTGCACCCTTGATGTTGATGTAAGAATCATGTCACTACAGTATTTTCTAATTGCCATAGAGGAGCTTTTCACTGCACATTTTTTTTAGACAGGCTGTATATGATTTGTAGAAAAGTGTTATTTTTCAATAATATATTGATTTAGATAATTAAAAATCGTGCCTAGTTATTTACTTTCGGGCCCTTGGAGCACTTTGACATTTAATACATGGAGCCCTTGTGCCCGGTGGAAAAAATATGAGACACTTATGGAGACCTTCAAGTTTTGAAATAGATCGTGCCGTCTAAATATTCAATCAATTACTTGATGTTTATCATCAAAGTTCATGATGTTGCACGAAACATATACCCCATTTGCATTCAAATGCAGTGCCTGTCGGCAAATAACTTTTTAGAACCAATTGAAAATCCGGTTTATTTTGTATGCATAACATGGTTTCACATCATGTTTTTATAATTAAGCAATATACCGCACTAAAATCTTGAAATAATAATCATTCTTAATTTAATATAAAATATTTGATTTATTTTTAATATCGTATTTCTTTTTGTACTATATTGAGCAAAGATTGCTATATACCTTTTGATATGGTGCCACAATGCATTGAAATTATTTTTTAAGAACCTATTAAATCCAAAAGATAACAAAATAGTCTAATACGAGAAGAATACCATAAATACAGACGGGAAAATCTTTTCAGAAAAGAAACTAAACTTAAACGCCTGGAGCACACAGCAATATCTCACGGTGAAAACACTACGAGAGGATATGATGCATTATAATGTATTTGTTATGCTTCAACTGCTAGCTTTTTTTTGCAGCGACACCCTTACAAGGGTCCATGGCCTCGCTGAAGTGTATTATTCTAGTATAACTTTTTTTTTTAATTTAATGCTTTTTATTTTAATTTCTTTTTTGTCTTAAACTCATAAATTCCATGCGCTGTTAATAAAAAAAAATATATATATATACCACACTGGTTCATTTCATGTTCCCAAGAGATAATTATTAAAGCGCTGTCGAATTACTTCACCCCAATATATCGGCATTCAATTCATGAGATGGTTCGAATCATCTATCTATTGCACGCTTCATTTGCATCTTTCATGTCTTTACTCTATATTAACGATTGATTGAGGTTTTCAAGTGCGCATATATATATGCCTATACATAATTTCTAGTGATATTGTATTTTTATCCGTACATTTTTGGGGATGACATATCTTATATCTGTCGGTACATATCTAGTCATAATGATCATAAGACATGAGGAACACGCATTTAAAGTTGCAAAGTGGGCTCTCAGCATTTATCAACTGACTGCCTTCAGCTTCTTTAGAAAATGAAGCAGCCGATGCGACATCACTGATCGGTAAAATTAGGTTATCGGTAAATTGGCAGGATCTTGCTCTATACAATGTAGGTGAGCTTTAGAAAATTTGATAGCGACGGATAGAAGATTACATATTTTCCTCTTGTTGACGCAACATCAAACGACTATTTAGATTACATTTAGTCTTTTCAATCAGTTCATGGGGCAGGCCACAAAGAGGAACAAGTTATTACATACTGCCTCCAGCTTTATAAACAAAAAACTGAATAACGTTCCCTGTGACATCACTAAACGAATGTTAATTGCATCACAGGATCTGTGATTGCATGGATAAATTAGATTATAGGTATTATTGGCAGGATCCTGAACTATGAGATGCAGGTGAGCCTTAGATACTTTATAGCGAGTGGTAGCTGCCTGTCTACTTGTTGATGCAGAATCAAAAGCCTACTTAGCCGGTTCTTAGCCTACATTTTGGTCCTTATAATAATTTCTTTACGAGAACCAACGCTGGTTGATTTGCATATTACTTTTAATCGAAATGAAATTATAGTACCATAATATTTACTTGAAAAATGTATTTTGATTGGTAAATTAAACAACCATGTATTCAGGTTTGTGATCATTTTGGGCAGCCTTTAACTTATACACACTAACACATGGTTGCTTCTCGTATATCTGGGACATGGATATAAATTAATGGCGCTGCGGTATCCAGGTAATCTGTCTTAACTGTATCGTATAGAACGAATTCAGTGATACAAGTAACAAAGTGTTGCTGGATCAGAACATGTCCTGATTATTAGCACGATTATATGGTTGTGAATCATGGGTAATTATATGGTGATATGGAAAGGAAGATTAATGCTTTCACAACAACATGCTATCGAATTATGCGCAACATCAAGCGCATTAACCATGTCAGTAATGCTTAGGTCTATGCAACTACCAAGACTGGACCTCTCATACGATCTTGACAACAACGACACTTCCATTCAGACTTAATTAACAGCAATAACTACCACCAGCTTAGAACAATAGGCTATAACAGTAGTGGTGTGTGTACTTCTAACACAATGGTGTTGGATTGTAGACAGGTTTCTGCTCCTCCGTTTAATCCGCTGTTTCTTATTTTCTGAACAGAAGAGAAACTAAAACTTTAAAATTGAAACAAACCAGTGACAACGTAAAGTATCGTAATGTAAGTAGTATACTACTAACAAGTGATTCCTCATTTTGTAGTCAAATATTTGGTGGGGAGGCGGTGGATTTTTCCACTTTACACCCAAATTCATCATCGCATCGCAAAGTTTATTTCAGAAATTTAAAGATTAGATTACATTAAAAACGAAACCACCTTTTCATCATTTTTCATAATTCAAAACATAGTAATACGAGTACATAAAATTAAAATATATACCCTGCCTTCTATACCAGATCAATTGTGACTCGATTGAGTATTAAGAATTGTGCATTCATATATTCTATTGGGTCTATGCTTCGCATGCTCTACAGAGTTCATTACAGCAAGTTGTTTTAATAAATCATCGTCATTTGGTCTTTAGGGACACTAATTTGTCTTGAAGATAACATCACCAAACGTGCTTGTGCTACCTTTAATGTTACCACTTCGCATTGGTAATTTTAATCAGATCTTATCAGATATTTCCTAGTCGTCTGATTCCGTGAATGTTATTCACATTAATGGACTACTAACTGACTAAGCCTTAGAACACTACCTGATACAATAACCTATTTATGACAATTACCATTAATTATTCCTGATTGGTTTCATGTTACAATAACCAATTAACGTCAAAAATAATTAGAAATGTTTGCGGTGTACAAAACATCGCAAAGGGTAGGGAGTAATATAAAGACGTATTTAAGCCCAACATCATTAACATGTCATATGTTTGATATCATGGTACCGTCGTGTAGGTACATATTATCGTAGATGCAATGGCTGCCTCACGTTAAATTTTGAAATTGCATTTCTTCAAGATTCTGGGAATCCGTATGTGTTATTTAAAATATTTTTAAGTTGTAGACATAGGAGCTGTGAACATAGTAAGTTGTAGACATAGGTGCTGTGAACATAGTAAGTTGTAGACATAGGTGCTGTGAACTTTAGTAAGTTGTAGACATAGGTGCTGTGAACATAGTAAGTTGTAGACATATGTGCTGTCAACATTGCAGGTAAATTCAAATGCTTAGCTTATGCGGCGGAGTATCAAGTAATTTAAGTTGCTCTGGAAGTATATCATGTCACACTACCCTTAGATGTAACACATTAACAATGCTACAAATTTCATATGACAATGGGCAACTATTGCACGCATGGCTTTCTTGCACTTACCGTGACGAAATGTCTTTGAAGTTATCCGTATTATCTATATATCTCTGATCTTATCAACCATGTTCCTATTCCAGGTTTAAGCAAAATGCAGAATAAGAGCGATGTTAAATTATTGAAAAAATAAAATTTATAATCAAATTTAATGCCTCAACAATTTTTCAGGCGTAGATTGTTTGCTATGTACATTACAGGTATATACATAACCCTAACTGGGGAAATTTAAAATAGTCATCTTTTCTTCTTTCTTTCTTTTTGTTTCTATTGTTGTGACAAGGTACATTGTAGACATTACATCTTATCATCTTGTACAGACTGCTTACAGGTTGGCGACTGATAGCTATTAACATCCTTGCTGAAGCTGGTCCGAGGTCCGAGGTCTGAAATCAAGGATATCCATGAGTAAGAGCATTAAACAAGCGGGCTGTAGATGGTACCAAACATCTTTGATGGCTGACAGTGTTTGATCGTGGTTTCTCGACTGAGCATATCTTCTAGCAGATTTCCTCAGGCAGACGAAGGATGTACCCGAGGAATCTCAGCTGGTGACTTTTAATATACAGTTTTGGTCATGTCATATATGGTTCGCTTATGCTGGTTTCATACTACCCTGCCGCTTGCCGCTGAGCGGCGTGGCGCACGCGCATTGCAGACAAATGGACACAATAAAGGCTTGTCATTGGTTGAAATGCCCTGCCGCTTGCCGCAGCGGCAAGCGGCAGGAAAGTATGACGGGCGCTTTAGTGTGTTCCTGTAGCATGAGCTTTTTCCGAGTCTTTCCTTATGAGAATGATCACACAGGTAGTGTGGACAGGGCTTTCAAGGCATACAAGTGACTGCAAGAAGAAGCAGGTAATCTTGTAAACCATTATGACTGTGGATATGATGGATACACCTTCTGGCCGAAGATGGGCTCTTGACATGATCTCTGTTTAACAGAATCTTGTTGTAAACCTTTAATTAGGAGAGAAATGTCTCAAGATTTGGTCATGAGGTTAAGGTATCTCTTTTTAGGTATAGGAACAATGACGCTAGTTGTCATTTGGCTGGTGGTGTTAAAGTGTTGTTGTATACTTCAGTGAACAAATCTACCATTGCATCATCGCCATTCTGTAGTGCTTCAGATATAATAAACCTATTCAGGAGCCATCGGAAATGTTCGCAAAATAATAACATGGACGCGAGCGTCTTTACACCCGTGTAAATACTCATAAGCGCTCATCAACTGCGTGTATTGACGCAATGCACAACTGGCATAAGTGCGCGCCCCACGAACTGCGTATGATGACCCGTTTTTGAAAACTGGGTCATCACTACTTCGGAAAACTTAGATATGAAAAGGTCTATTGCGCAGTCAAATCCAGCAGCCTTGTTCTTCATTTGGTATATGGTTCTAGTGTCTCCACACGTGTTGATGGGTCATGATGTAGTTAAGGTGGTGGTTGGCCATTGTTATTGTTAAGAAGGGAGCTGGGCTATTCCCTCTATTCTGTATAGTCACCCTTTGAGTCGCCTAATAAATGTCGGTGATTTAACGTGCGCTACACTTAAGTACCAGCACACTTAAACAATTATTCCGCTGCCATTAGGATATATCAGAATCATTTCCGCTTCCACAAGTCCGCAACTGATGTGCAGGTACTCTCGGCTGACATAGATTGTGATTACCCCAGCAGCTCCCCATTTTGCACCTGGGTGGAGTGAAGCAATTGGGAATTAAGCCGTCTTGCCCAAGGATGCAACACACTGGCCGCGGTGGGGCTCGCGCCTAACCATTGGACCACCGTGCTTCCTCCATTTGGTTATTTAACATAGCAGCTATATCTGATTTGTGTATACTTTCAGGCTCGAATTGAACCTCCGCCATCTTTCTCTGGACTGTTTTGATTTGGAGACCAAGTATTATCTATTTTTGGCATCATTCCTCATTTTTTTTTTCAGTCACCCTGCTCGGCATTCTATTACTTCCTTCCAGTAAAACTTTGGTCTTTTGTAGGGTTCCCCTTTTCCTCCAACCTTGTATTGAAAACATTGAGCTCAGGATGGTTACCCTCCGTATCCCTATACTTGGAGATTATGATGGACTTGCTCTTGATAGCAAACATACCATGTTGTAGCCCATGTATCACTGTTTTTTGTTTTGTTTTTTTTATTTTTAGATCCTGATGCAGCAGCTTTGATCCTATCCTTTCTGGATATAATATATATAACCCAGCGAGTTTGGCCAGAATACCAGAATGCCTGATATGGTCGAAAGCTCTGCTGATATCCAGGCAAACAGCACATTTCCTTGTTGTTTATTACATTGGTAAGGGAATGTGAAATAATGTAAGTCAGTTCATCTTCTTCTGCTCCTTCTTCTTGTTCGTTCTTTTTCTACTCTTTCTTTATCGTCTATGTTTCTCCTCCTCCTTCTTCTTCATCTTTATATTTTCATTCTTCTTCTTGTGTTCTTATTTCCTTTCACACTGTGGTTAACAGTGGTTTATGATTATATCAGGACCCAGGTGTGTTCCCGCGACGTATACGTGGTAAAACAAACAAACCCACTGAAACTCTGAAGCAATTTTCACGCCGCGATGAGCCGATTCCTTACTGCTCCGATAATGTGTACATTATTCTGGAACATCAAACTATCTCATGGTCACATTTCCCGTTGAAATCAATTGTTTCCCAGTCTGTGGTACAGACTAATTGTAGATTTATTGTCACTAATGTGCACTTAGTGGAAATGAAAGACACATTGTTCAATGCAAAATGTTACTTTCACTTTAAGGAGTAAGTCACGTTCACCCACCTTTTCACAATATTTTTGTGGGGCCTCAGAGCACATCAGACACGCCAAATTGCATTCTTAATACGTGGAATCCTTCTGATATCAAATAATTTAGGTTTTTTTGCAATATAATGCAAGTTTTATGACAAATTATCAAATATCTATATTTTGGATATTTTTGATTTTTAACAGTCCTCGAAGTAAACTTTATAAATCTAATGATGTGTACTTAAAGTGCATGTACGTGGGAGGAAAACCAGTCCATCATATGGAAATTTTGACCTTTCATATTGAAGATAATTATTTTCAAATGATGGACGGCTTTTTTCCTCCAAGTAGTGCAGTAGTGCTAAATGTTAAAAATGTCAATTTTTAATACTTCGCCATAAAATTTGTATTATATCAGAATTATTTGATATCAGAAGGACATTCCTCATATTGAAAATACAAATTGGTGCGTCTGTCGCTATCCGAGCCCTTAAAGTAATCGTTAAGTACGTATACGAGTGTCTTTGTTTTAATAACTGTAAAATGGTCTTTGGTATGGTTCGCTTTAATATGAAAAAGAATAGTACTGAATTAAAGTTTTAACTTCAACACTACACTATTTTTCGCTCACCTGGAACGTTTTCACTAGTCCGACTAGCGTCTTCAGCAGATGGTGATGCTGTGTTGATATCTTGTCTACAATCGGGATATCTCTCACTGATGACGTCATATGATATCCCGATTGTAGACAAGATATCAACACAGCATCACCATCTGCTGAAGACGCTAGTCGGACTAGTGAAAACGTTCCAGGTGAGCGAAAAATAGTGTAGTGTTGAAGTTAAAACTTTAAGGCTACATGCTCTTTTTGGTTGAAATTTTTGGCGGGAAATAATCCCGCACAAATATAAAGTAATCTTTTCCCACAACTAAATATCATAGTCGGGAAATTAATGATGCATCTGGTAGCTTAGATCATAACTTTCATATACTTTAGTTGCAATTATCCCAGAAAATTCTTGATTTGTTTTTACAGAGTCTTGAATTGACGAGGTTTATGATCAAAAAACGTCACTCGGTGTATTTTGAAATTCGAGGCCATAACTCTTCTCAAATTAGCCCCAAATCATAATTTATTACATACACGTGTAGCAAACCCCATTGGGAATAATTGGACGTTGTTTGCGGAGCCTAAATTTGATTTTATTTTATTTCACAATATTTCTAGTGTGAGAATTTTGACCTGTCAATCCCTTTTCGGATTTCGTATCCGAATTCATTAAAATGTGATATATTGAATTAATAATGAGTACGCTTACCTTTCTGCAACACTTCCCGGTACAATTGCGCATCTGGTGACAGCCAATATTTTGGCTTAAAACAGTCCCTTCCTATCATTTTTGAACAAAATATTCCTCGAAATTACGTACGTGACACGTATATATTGGGACAGCGAGGAAATAAAGAGAGCCATTTACGGTGGGGTAGGCTATTGGAAGCTATTATGGTACCAGGCATGTCAAGCAGATGCATACATAAGGGCGGTATATTCAAATGCTATTGTCTGGATCATTGAGACAGTATCGATCGCGCAAGTAGGCTTATACACGTAGGGGTGTGTTGTCGCTCCCCTGGTTTTGACATAAATTACAAGGACGTCTTGAATGACCCAGCGTTTTTATTATATTTATTAGAAAATTAATCGTCGTTTATTACGAGTCCTAAGAGTCATACCAGTTCAATTCATCAAAATTAATTTATATTAAATGAAAAACAAACAAACAAGTAAAGTCCAATGTCTTACTATGACTGTATTACTACCAAAATCTGCTTTTAATACACTAGAAACGTGTTGATATGTATATCTTTGAAAATCGTCAGACATTAACCACAGGTACCGCCGGGGCACAGTGGCGTCGTTCACTGTTCAGCATAGTGTATCGGCAGTGGTTCGAACCCTGGTGTAAATTTTAGTATTTTTATTCTTTTACTAATACGCTGTGCCGTTTTTCAAACGCGCCCCTGAATGAAATTCATGGGCAAGTACCCATAATTCATTTTATCTACCACTACGTATGAATATCCACTCGTATAAGAATAGTACTGTTATTTAAAGTCACTATGGGTCCATGTATTCCAGAATTTACAAATTAGATATTAAAAATTGAAAGCTATTATTCATAAATATATCGATTGGCTGGTTATGCATGAAAAAGTAAACATTAGTTGGTATAGAGAGATTGGGGAAAGGCGTCTCTTATAATTCTTCTCATAATAACACTATTTCCCTATATAGAGTTTTGTTTATATGCAAACAAACGTTAAAAGAAAAACACATAATTGGTCTTCTGTAAGTAATATTTTACTGGTGTTGTTATCTGTCTGTTCTGTTTCTCAAATGATGCTGTGACCCACACAGACGTATTTCATTGAATTTTTAATGATAAAGACACATGATATGATACAAGATACCCAATAGAATCGGACAAGTAGATGGATAAAGCTAAACAATTGAAACTCCATACTACTTAAATTAAATACCCCGCTGACTTATAGGATTTCACCTTGTCACACTAGAATCTGTTTTACTGCTTCTCAAGTTCTCAGTCAATATTAAACTCTATTGGATTATTAATGTGTTTTGCACAATTCCTTTTAAAATTAGAAGAAAAACCACTACCATGTAAGGTAAATTACAAGTTGGCGTTGGATTTGAACCGTGTAGTATTATCACGTATTTTCCTGCATTAGGCAATCACCGTAACTTTGGAAAATAACTATCAGAAGTCTACTGATGTAAATGAAGCACATACTTATTACGATAAGTGTATAATACACGAAGATCACGCCATTCCTGGAAAAGAAATTTCTCCCACAGTAAAGGACAGGGCGCATGCCGGTACTAGATACATATATGTATACCTCATTTCCCGGTACTGCCAAACTGGCTGGTATATAATACAAATAATAAGATTAATCCAGTACAGTAACTGTCCTAGGAATGGTATTATTACTCAATACTATGTTAAATATGGCACACTCTTGAAACGTACGTGGTGCCTTAATACCCTGTGAATGAGTAAGGCTACACTGTAATCAATATAGCAAATCTAGGCTCTCAGGCAGGTTTGTTTCCGTGAATCTGCGCCTCATTCAATTGGTTTTTGGCACTTAGATCACGTGGCATTTGGTTTGGACCCTAGTACCCGTTGAATAACTATTAGACTCTTATGGTAGACGTTCAGAAATCTTCTTTGCGCACAAGTTAGTAATCTATCGTTACGTCAAACGTGGTAAAAATTTTATACAATTATGGATGCTTATTATCAAAAGTCTTAATGTTGCACGAAATATATAACCTATTAGCACGATTATCATTAAAATAGAATACCTGCCGGCAAACCACTTTTTGAAAGCCAATATTTTTAGAACCAAATGAAAATGTTTATTTCAGCATGCATAACATGGTTTTCCAAATACATGTACAAGAGATACACTCAAATTGACGCAAAGTCAGGATAAGTATTCTTAATTAAATTTGAATATAACAATGTCGGATTTAGTTTTAATATCCTATATTTGTTTTTGTAATGTATTGCACAACGCTTCCTATAATTTATATTTAACATGGTGTCAATGTGCATTAAAAGTATTTTGTACAAACGTTAATCCAAAATAACTCAAATTATGAGAAGAATGCAGACGGGAAATTACATAGAAGGAAACTGAACTTGAACGCCCGAAGCACAAAGTAATATCTTAGGGTCTAAAACTGCAAGAGGAAAAATGCATTCATTTTATTATTTTATTTATGCTTTGCTTCTACTGGGATTTTTTTCCAGGGAAGCCTAAAGGTTCATAAAGTATTATTATCGTTTTTGTCACCAATGCATATTTCCAGAAAATTGTGGGCCCAAATTTTGAAACGGAATACATTTTTGTAATATTTATTTATTTGCCTGATATTCATAATATGAAGTCTTAAATATTTAAGCAGTGTGAAAAAAGTTTTCTCTTAAAATTAACTAATCACAAATGAATAGAATCTATTCAAATTTGACAAGGCAATCTATTCAAATATTTGAATTGAAATGAATCGGATGGAAAACAAACGTGATCCCGCTTATTAATCAAACCCGGGACTTAGGCTGGCCCATAAGCCGTCACGTATTTCTTGCATTTACGACCGAATCCAATTTCACGCATTCCTACACCTCAATGGCAGCCATAGATTGGTCCCCGTTGGGTATATCCCACCTAAAATATGAAATGATGCGACCTTGGCGGGGTTTTTTAAACTGCATTTCATCACCTGTGTTACACGTAGACAATAGAATGATGAAAGTTTACAACACGATACAACATAATATCGATATTTAAGCGGCTTTAATCCACCCAATTGGGCAGTCACAACACCAGTTTGGTGCGCCGGGGACACAGTCATGGCCAACTATATTCTTACCATCGTCTATAGGCTATTTGCGGGGAGGAGATAATTTTAAGTGAGCACTTATTGGTTCAAATTTCAGCCATCTTAATCATGATGAAGCTTCCCGTGCCGAGTGGGCAAAGCACCAGACTTGTTAATCAGAGGTTGTGGGTTCGATTCCCGGGCGGATCACTTTTTTTCGACTATTTTTAGATATATGTTTCGCACAAATATTGCTTAGAATTGTGGTATAAGCTTACTCTCCAATTTATTTATTTATTCATTCATTTCTTGACCATGATTTCTATATCATTATTGACGGTCAATATAAAGTCATGACTGCCCGGTCGTTCTGTAGTCATTCACTCAAGAAGAGCGATTTGAAGTATACAGTAAAGTAATTTGATATAAGTATTAAAGTCAAGATGAGACCTAGTTCTTCTCGAAGAAGCTGATCTGAAACATGACCTGTGGAGTCTAAACAGGCGCTTATATACTTGTTACTTAAGAAACACACAAGATAGCAAATTGAGACTGTTTTAGTTAGAGGCATACTGTGCCTCGGTGACACACTATTATTGCATCGTAATCAGTTCATGTACAACATTATCCACGGCCTATGCGGCTAAAATGACCAACCATTGTTTGTTAAAGGCAGGTGGTAAGATTTTTTCGTATTTTTTGTACCCCACATTAAGGCCTGTACCAACATACCGTAGAATTCCGTCTAGAAGCACATATGCCTCTAAACGAGGGTTTTTTTTAACGAAAGATATGAAAGGCCAATACCCTTCTCAAAAAAATTGCAATAGATTGGTCTTACAAATATACATGTTTGTACAGCCGCCTTTATTAGTAATATAGTTGTTCAAACTCCAAATAACGTTTTTGTTGAGAGTTTCTGCCTCTTGTCTCTTGTGTCTAAAAAAACCTCGTTTAGAGGCATATATATGCTTGTAGACGGAATTTTACGGTATTCGAAGTTTTGAGGTAAATGGCACTAGCCATTTTGATATTAGAAGTAAAAACATGTTTCACAATGGTCCCATAGAACGGTTTGTTTGTTATACCACAATTGGGGAGGAGGCTATCACTTTTTCATTCATACACTCTTATTTCGCCAATTAAAAAAGTCTTAAACAATCTTAATCAATCTTAAACTCGTGTTAGTTACGTGGTCCTCTCGTCGAAATATTGGTTAAGGGCCCTTAATTTTCTTGTTGTTTAAGGCTCAAATCAATAGTTGGTTAAAACTTTTAACCAATAAATGCATATAGCACTTTTTAACCAGCTTCAAGTTTAAGTGCTTAACCAACTAGGTTGTTTAAGGTCTTTTAATCAATATTTGCTTAATAACTCTAAACAGATAATGATTTATATGTTCTATTTTATCTAAGGATTGTTTAAGAAATACAACTGCTTAATCAATGGTTGTATTGGATTTAATTATGATTGGGACTTTCTTTCTTTCTTTTTTTTTTAAATTTTATACTGAAACATAATTCATGATATATTTGAAGTCATCAGATCTTGGTCAACTGTGAGATTCGTTCAAAAATACAATTTCATGCATAAAGTTTTTTTTTTATCAGTTCAACCCGCTATGTATCCGGGAAATGTATCCGAGTAAAAAATTAAAATCTAGTAAGCCTTTCTCTCTCTCATGCCTTACGATACAATGCTAAAATACAATACATCAACGCTAATAAATTCACACACTCGATACGGTATCCAGCATACCGATACTTCAATGCATCTCGTCTACATTGTAAGCTATTGTGCGTATGCCCAAAACTGAACATCGCGGTACACACATTGGTGATATACATGTACCGTGCACGTAGAACAGTACAGTACAGTATCGCTAGAATGTCAATCCCAATGACATTGTTAAATCTAGCAAATGAACGCATCAATATCCATCCTTTATGTCTCAATGATGTCTATGCATAACTTATCAAACGAATCTCGAGTTTGGTGCAACCTGATTGACTCAAACCTACCTATTTGAACGAAGTTTCAGGATACCATAAGCAGCACGACCAGCATTCACTCGTGGCCGCCATTTGCTTTTGTCATTTTAAACAATAATTGGTTAAAATTCCGTGGCGCGAGATGTATCCTTAAACAGGTAAAGTACAATTCCACTAAACATTACACAGTTTAACGCCTTTTAACGTAACAAAAAATAACTACCTTTATACGCTCGAGTTTAACAGTCTTTTAACATACGTTAAACTTTGCAGATTAAGCGCAAAATCACGCCTTTGAACATTAATTGTTTAAAAATCTTAAACTTTTCTTCTTATATAAAATTCCGTGGCGCGAGATGTATCGTTAAACAGGTAAAGTACAATTCCACTAAACATTACACAGTTTAACGCCTTTTAACGTAACAAAAAATAACTACCTTTATACGCTCGAGTTTAACAGTCTTTTAACATACGTTAAACTTTGCAGATTACGCGCAAAATCACGCCTTTGAACATTAATTGTTCAAAAATCTTAAACCTTTCTTCTTATACTTGGCGACTGTTAACTGCCGGAACAAGAGTGTAACATCTAAACAGAATATAAATTGGCCCTAAAATTTCTTTGAGATTATGAGAAATATATGAGCGTTCTTCTGATGTCAAAATGTTTATTTTGATAGGGAAAAGTAGGGGGACGAGGCTGTATATCAGGTCACCCATCTAAATACCTCTTAGACATTTTGAATTATAAATTATAAATATTTTGTTATTTTTGTCAGAAAACTCACATTTGATACTTTAGTACAATTTTTAAACCTTAATTTAGTTACAAAATAATCCTGGTGATTTTTCGTTTTCTTGATTTTATTTGATTAAGTACATTCCTATTAATGTTTTACCACGATAAAAGAACCATATTTCTACCATTTTGTGAATTTGACTTCTTTTAGAAAAAAAGCTCCTTTTGCCTGTCTCTTGTTCTCTATGTTTGCAAGTCGTCTTTCAATAATTACTTATTTTATTATTGTTATTATTTATTATTAATTTTACACTTTATATGGCGCTCTACGTAGCACACAAAAGTTGTGTAAGTTTTGTGAACAAATGTGATAATTGCGTTTGCTTTTACCATGAGGCAACCCTGAATAGCATAGTTATCTTACTTCAAGTTCATACGGAGCCACTGTTCTCTGAGTGGAGATGGGTTATTATTCCCTGCCATATCACTATCATCATAATGAGACATAATAACCCGAGTCATTAATAGAGAGTTAAACTAGGATGGGTGTCCTGGAAACTTAATACAGTTGTAATTGACGACAATAAATGATAGATGTGTTATGTGTACTATATAAAATGCTCAGCAATATATTATTGTAGAAACCAATACACAGTTGTTGAGATCGGCGGCTTTAGTGAGAACATTTGATACGATGGCCTGGTTTATAAACATCTCAAAAAAGTAACTAACCCCCTTAAATAATAGCCATTATTCAAAAATGGGCTGTTATATTACAAATCTGTAAAATGTGTTGGAAGCAGAATTTATTTCTGCGCATTATGACACTTCATTTGATACGATAGCCCAGAAAACAATAAAACACCGGTCAATTTAATGTAGTGAGGTCCAGATTTGAAAGTTGCACTTACAACAATACAAAAACACTCAGATATCATTACATACATTGTCATTTTCAGTTTTAAACTCATGTGATTTAATGGTTTTTACAAATGTCTCTTGTAACTGTTGTTGTAATGTTCACCTTCATATCAGTTAATATCGTGTGGCTTCCTTTCGCCTGAATAACTGCCAAGCACCTCTGCCTCATACTGTTTATAAGACGTATGATGCGTCCCTGGTCTATTGCTACCCATTCCCGTCTTAGAATTTGTTACAGTCCAATCAAAGTTGTTGTTGGCTTGATTTTCTTGTCTACTGTTTAAATGTCCCCACAAATGCTCCAACGGGTTCAGGTCTGGAGATTTGGCAGGCCGTAACATACGATTGATGCCTTCTTGTTCCCGAAACTGGTTATCCTAGCCACATGTGGAGTTGCATTATTGTCCATCAAGATGAAGTCTCTTGTAACCTTGGCATGTTCAAGAGGTGAGATGTTACGAAGATGACCAGCTTGCTCTGACTTAACTGTTGAAATGACAACTTGTCGGGGCATTTAAAAATGATATTGACCAACGATAAATTAATGACAATTGATATTGATTTTTCCGACATTTTGGCCCCCAAATGCATGAAACAAAACGAACATTCACATAGCGCCGAGCAGATTTCCTTTCATTATACTGAATACTTATCAATAGAATTTCCTGCAACTTTCAAATCTTGGGTTACATTGATTTAAATGTACGATGCGGCGTCAGTATTTAGACAATTGCTTCAAACGAGGTATCAAAATGCGCAGAAATAAATTCTGCTTCCAACGCATTTTACAGATTTATAATACAATCACCCTTTTTTGAGTAATGGCCATTATTTAAGGGGGGTTAGTTACTTTTTTTGAAATGTTCATATATCATATGGAGTTTTTTGCGGATCATTACTTGAGGTCATAAGAGCAAATAGACAGTGCGGTTTATATTTTAATTACGTCAGACACATTTTTAAATTGCAATTGTTTTAGACATGAGACGTGTTATAATAATAATGTTGACGTATAGATGTAATAAATATAACACGTCAGAATTCAAGTTTGATCTGGCCCAGATATCCAAATGTGAAAGAAAAATGAAATTCGATTTTCAACTAGGGTGACAATGTGCTTATACTGTTAGGTTACATTAGGTTAAAAGGTGTCGAAAATAGACCGCATTTTGTGATGGTACAGATTGTATTTATTCGTCTTTCTTGTAATATTGTCTGCTAAGTTTCAACTCCGTATCTTTTAAGAGCCAAGATGACAGAGGTATTAAGAGTAGCTAAATATCAAATCATCGCACAACGAAAGTTGAACATAATCACGCCTTCGTTTTCATATTTTTTCTTTATTGCTTTTACGTTTTCTCTTATTATTTGCATGGTTGAGCTTATTGTACAAATGAAAATAAATATTGTACACTGAAAATAAATCAATTCAATCCCAAGCTTCTTGGCTCCTAGTTGTAACAAATAAATAAAGATGGTCATTAGAGAAGAACACATTTTTGGTGAAAGCATTTATGGGTCAATATCGTGAAAATAATAACAATCTTTTGCATTTGGGCTTTGCTTTGATTTTGTTGAGGTGAAATTGCTGCTGTGCTGTGTTATACGCCTATACTGTAAGAATATTGTACGTTTCTGACTGACCTCTTGAAATAAAACTGAACAAGTTTTCTTCTCTGTTCATGAGAATAAAATACTGCATCTACCATGCTATAACCGCGCCCACTCAAACACCCGTCAAATGAACGGTGACTGCGACGGTGGTAATGAACCTAGTGTTGATTTTCACGTAAACAGCTTGCTTAGGAATGCGTGGAATGAGGGGTAAGTAAGTGAACTTGACATTCGCAGGGATACTAGAAGATGCTACATAGATTATGTCATGAAAATGACATTTAAATTAACATTAACTTAAATCTACATGTATCTTTTTTGGGACACCCGGTACTTCACTTAATGTTTTATTAACTAAAATTCCTCTTACTATCAATCTGTTCCAGAAATTGCGAAATCAATGTACTTGTAGTTGGAAGTACTTGTGATGAACATACTATTTCAAACTTAAATTAGTGCAGAATAGTCCGCCTGATACCCGAAAATCTGTGAAGATACAAGGCGAGCTAATGGTTAAAGTACTTCAAACACTTCTCAATAAGGCAGAAGATCTTATCTTATAATAACAGACACCATGTTACGATTCCATTAAATGTGGTACTGTGGAACATCACTAGATTAATAATTCATGACATTTTTAACACATTGCTCTTTGTATACCACAAGTACAATTCTGCATTAGTGTGTTTCACAGTGTTCATCGGTACTTAATGCAAATAAATTGACCGAAAAGTTAATAATAAAAAAACAAGAACACCCAGCTGGAATATCTACAGTACATGATTCCGTTATTACGTTACACAATTTAGATAAGATATAAAATCTCGTGTTCGTTTAAAGAGGTTATTTGAGCACTTAAGCTTAGATTTAAATGTGCGAGGTACCGACATAGTATGTGAACTTAACGATATTTTCCCTGGTTTATAAACGAAATATCCGCAGATCAGGGTGTTCAAGCATTCGCATGATTTTACTGACTATGGAATAAACTACCGATTAACAGCCCCGAGATTCAGAGAGCCAGAACAAGAAAAAATGCCGAGCGTGAAGGTGCTTGCGGTGAATGTGAACATGACATTTGAAACGTGCTTTAAGCCAGATACTGAAACATATTTGATTTGGAGACACATTGGGAAAGACATAATACAAAATCCTCTTGTCTAGCAAACTCAAAAAGTCCTTGTTCTGGAGAAGTACAAATATGAGTCAAAACGAGTCCCAGTTATTGTGTTCCCACAAGAATAAAATATACCAAACATTGAATGATTGGTCTAGATTGAACAAATGAAGGAATACATAAAATCACCGACTTACCTGATCAAAATGCAATATCTTAACAAATTCCCTTGTCTTAGTGTGGTATCAATCTTGAATCTAGTTACGGCAAATAAAATACAGAAGAAAATAACTTCATAACTTTACAACCAAGTATGATAGACCTTTGGGGTTTTCAGTAAATGATAGCCTATTGTATGTGTAATGTAATGTAATAATTACATTAACTCAATTTAATTTTCAACTGCCTCCTTCATGGACCAGATCGTGCCACATATATTATAGCCTTCAAGCTGTACAAAATAGATGTATCTATGCAGCTGGAACCCCGATTTTCTATATTAAATGTCCTATACTGCTAAATTTGATACCAAATGTATAGCTATATCCTTTATCCAATGATACCAAAATTGATACAAAGTGCGCCTTCGAGAAACTGGAAAATCCTGAAAAATAGACAAAAATTACTATTAATAACTTATTATATAACCTATTTTACCAAGCTACAGTCCATATCCCTAGGAAATTAACTAATTTTTGCACAAAAAAACCCAAAAATTAATGATGAGTGTGATAATAAATATTTGAATGCGCATTCGAATCGACATACAACATTATTCACAGCGGTAGGGACTTTTTGGATTTGATTTGTCAGAAAGCCGAAAAACTGTAAATATCCGTGTTCATGGTTACATCAATTGTTTTACAACATAAAAGTATAGTAATAAATACTGCACATACACTTTTATTATATACATTTCAAATGATTGCTCATACATGTTCTAAAATTATAGAAGGACCGATGGAATGGTACCAACATTTTAAAGGTCGTTTACTCAGAACAGGGATTTTGCGTCTTCGTTCGAATTCATAACGACATTATATCTCAGAAGAACATGTGTGGTTTCTTTTTCTGTATAATGTGAGAACATTAAGGTACTTACACCTACTATAGGGCATAGTGTAAGTACCTTTATTTTCTCACATTATACAGAAAAAGAAACCACACATGTTCTTCTGAGATAATTTGCATTTCGACGAAGACACAAAATCGCTTTCTGAGTAAACGACGTTTGAAAATGTTGGTACCATTCCATCGGTCCTTCTATGATTTAGAACATGTACGAGCGTATGATCAATCATTTGAAAAGTATATCATAGGAGTGTATGTGCAGTATTGATTTACAAAACTGGTATGTTGTAAAACAATTGATACAAAAAACATCAAAAACGTGAGTAAACTGGACTTGTAAAGCACAGTTTACCAATGATCAGTGTCGGCGCTACGGGGAGAGGGACAAGGGGAGAGGGGGGGGGGGGGCATTTTCCCCAATATTCACAGTGTTCATCGGTACTTAATGCAAATATCGACCGAAATGTTAAAATTAACCCCGTTGGAAAAAAAAAAAAACCGAGAACACTCAGCTGGAATATCTACATGATTCCGTTTTTACATTAGAGAATAATATTAAATATAAAATCTCGCGTTCGTTAAAGAGGTTATTTGAGCTCGTATGCTTAAATTTAAATGCGCGAGGTACCGACATTTCAGGTGAACTTAACAATGTTTTCCTGGTTTATAAACGAAATATCAGAAGATCAGGGTGTTCAAGCATTCGCATGAGTTAACTGACTTTGGAATAAACTACCGATCAACAGCCCCGAGATTCAGAGAGCCAGAACAGATATTTACTTAAGTTTCATATTGATAATTAGTGTTTTGAATAAAACATGCCGAGCGTGAAGGTGCTTGCGGTGAATGTGAACATGACATTTGAAACGTGCTTTCAGCCAGATACTGAAATCATTCATATTTGATTTGGAGACACATTGGGAAAAACATATATACAATCCTCTGTGTAATAAACTCAAAAACTCAAACATGGAGTCAAAAATGAGTCCCAGTTATTGTGTTCCTACAAGAATAAAATATACCAAACATTGAATGATTGGTCTAGATTGAACAAATGAAGGAATACATAAAATCACCGATTTACCTGATCAAAATCCAATATCTTAACAAATTCGCTAGTCTTAGTGTGGTATCCATCTCTGGTTACGGCTTATGTTAACTTAACTACATGTGTCAACTATGGAGTCTATATTGCGTTAAATGTTTGACTGAATGCCGTTCGTTACCGTAGTTTCTGCTGCCAACGATAAAAGAAAGGATTACGGATTGTATATAATTGCACCTAAAATGCAATAACATTGATGCCTTGACATATTAAAATTCCTTCAAATTTCAATATATTGAAACAAAACCACTTTTGGATCGACTGTACTCCTTTTGTAGACTGATTCCACAGTCCAATCAAAATGGCATGCAATGCATATGGCTGAAATGATTTCAAAACTTTTACAGTAGGTCTAGATCTTTTCAATTTCTTTCTTTTTTTCAATTGCAAAAGCAATTAAAATTGATATTCATCTGAAAACATGTGTTCCTTTTCAATCCCTAAAAGATTGAGAATTACTCCTTTTGATTGATTAAAAAGATTTTTAATTCATATCTTTCGATTGAATATCAAAAACTCGACTACAGTCAAAATGCAACTGGAAAAAGATTGGAAATCAACCTTTGGCAAACGATTGAAATTTTTTTTATTTAAAAGCCCCTTACCTTGTCACGAAAATGTGCTGGTAAGAACTTTAAGAATCAAATAACCCGATTTTTGTCTCTCATCTGCCTTCATGTACATTTTCATATTTGTTTAAACAAGAATATTAGATCAGCAAAATGCATTTACCCATCTGAATAACCCTTTTTAATATTTAAACGTAAGAAGACGTTTCATTATTTTTGTATGTATATTCCATAAGATCGATTCCATACAACGTTTGTAACCTACTTCTTGGTAATTGTTTAGTATGTTTGCTAATACGACCCTGTACGCTTTTGCTTTGCTTAATATGACCCTATGCGCTTTTAAACGTTATGATACAAGACTCTCGTTTTATTTATAGTACCAAGTGCATAGAGTCCGCCTTGAAGACAAGAATAAAATACAGCAGGCAATTACTTACCAGTCGTAGTTTGGGGCGAGGAGGATGAATCATGAAATGGTCATTACATTGTACGTGTATAGCTGATCCTTTCCATCAAGGTTTATGAAAATACAACATTTTGTTCATTACTTGAACTCCTCCAATGCCCCTGAAATGAAAGTGTAAACTATTTCTTTCAAAGCTGGTCATTTCATCTAATCTAATCTTTTGCCCCATGGACCAAATCGTGTCACATTATTATAGCCTTAACTAGCTGTACAAAATAGGTATATATCTGTGCAGCTGGAACCCCGGACTTTCTATAAAATATGACCCATCACATCGAAACAGAGCATCTCGCGGCAGAAATGAAAATGGAGATTTAAACACTAGGATAAACTGCTGCTTTTTAGCTTTAAAATGACACCTTACTTGTTGAAATCAGATACAATAAAAATGTTTTATGAGGCAAAACAAGCTCAGAATTCTTTTTATTTTCTTTATATTTTTCCATCTTCTTTCATTGTTATCTGCCAATGAAGCTAGCCGCGAAGTGGCCTGTTTCGATGTGATGGGTCACAAATGTCCCTCTATAGTTAACACCAAATGTATAGCCATAGGACTCCTTTATCCAATGATTCCAAAATTGATACAAACATTTTTACATTTCCCAATATTGTGCAGCTGACGTATTAATGTGAGTGCGCCTTCGAGAAACTGCAAAATCCTGAAAAAAATAGACCAAAATTAGTATTAATAACTTATTATATAACTTATATACCAAGTTACAGCCATATCCGTAGGAAATTAACAATTCATTGCACAAAAAACCCCAAAATTAGTGATGATTGTTATGGTTTATAATAATTATTTGAATGCGCATTCGAACCGACATACAACATTATTCAAAGCAGTGGGGACCTTTTGGATTTGATTTGTCAGAAAGCCGAAAAACTGTAAATACCCGTTTTCATGGCTATATCAATTGTTTTACAACATAAAAGTATTCTAAATCAATACTGCACATACACCTCCATGATATACATTTCTTTCAAATGATTGATCATACATGTTCTAAAATTATAGAAGGACCGATGTAATGGTACCAACATTTTCAAACGTCGTTTACTCAGAACAGCGATTTTGCGTCTACGTCCGAATTCATAACGACATTATATCTCAGAAGAACATGTGTGGTTTCTTTTTCTGTATGAGAACATAAAGGTACTTAGACTATGCCCTTTCACCATATAAATCTAGTTTTGTGGAACATTGCCCCATAAATGTTTAATAACTTGGTAAACATTACCTCTAGTATCTTAGCGGAAGTGTCTCAATCGATGTTTTTCACCGCTTTTTACTCAATACTGGCACTTACAATCTATACGAAACAACGTAAAGATAGCAACCGTCGGAATACAAACCGAGAAACCCCGTTGGAATAGCTTTGTGAATTCGCATTTACAGTAACTGTTACCCACATTTTATGAAGTCTTAGAAATAGTGGTATCAGGCATGCTTTACCAAACAATATAAACACATGTACAGTTTATGTGACATTTTAAAACTTCATCCTTATTTACTGCGCTAAATGTTTAAATTTTATGACATTTAAAAAGGTATTGAAATGGTTTATGTGTATTACGCTGTTGGCCAACTGCGTCGTGTTCGAAAGAAATTAGTCCAGAATAGACGTCCTTAATATGATTTCTGTGTAATAAATTACCAACAAATATGAACGATAGCAAGATCAAGAAGCCAGAACATGGTTTTAGTTGGTCACCACTACGGTAAGATATTTACTAAAACTATCAATCTGAGAAATTGCGAACGTCAAAGTACTTGTGATGAACATAACATTTCAAACCTAAATTGGTGCAGAATATTCGGTCTTATGCCTGAATCAAGACGAGCTAATGGTTAAACTTCAAATACTTTTCAATATGACAGAAGCTCTTTATCTTATAGTAACAGAAACCATGTTACGATTCCATTGAATGTGATGCTAGATGAATAATTCATGACGTTTTGAACATACGCTAACATTGCCCATTGTATGCCACAAGCAAGTGTCATTCACAGTGTTCATCGGTACTTAATGCAAATATCGACCGAAATGTTAAAATTAACCCCGTTGGAAAAAAAAAAACCGAGAACACTCAGCTGGAATATCTCCATGATTCCGTTTTTACATTAGAGAATAATATTAGATATAAAATCTCGCGTTCGTTAAAGAGGTTATTTGAGCTCGTAAGCTTAAATTTAAATGCGCGAGGTACCGACATTTCAGGTGAACTTAACAATATTTTCCCTGGTTTATAAACGAAATATCAGAAGATCAGGCTGTTCAAGCATTCGCATGAGTTAACTGTCTTTGGAATAAACTTCCGATCAACAGCCCCGAGATTCAGAGAGCCAGAACAGATTTGCTTTCAGAGGTATAAGAAATAGTAAGCCGCCATCATGGTTAATAAATATTTACTTTAGTTTCATATTGATAATTAGTGTTTTGAATAAAACATGCCGATCGTGAAGGTGCTTGCGGTGAATGTGAACATGACATTTGAAACGTGCTTTCAGCCAGATACTGAAACCATTCATATTTGATTTGGAGACACATTGGGAAAAACATAATACAATCCTCTTGTGTAAAAAACTCAAAAAGTCCTTGTTCTGGAGAAACTCAAACATGGAGTCAAAAATGAGTCCCAGTTATTGTGTTCCCACAGGAATAAAATATAACAAACATGGAATGATTGGTCTAGATTGAACAAATGAAGGAATACATAAAATCACCGACTTACTTGGTCCAAATGCAATATCTTAA